>NC_080044.1:64156759-64182200 GCF_012489685.1 Lotus japonicus | reverse complement strand
ACTGTGTCGAGAATTTGATGTTCTTGAGCGGCCGCATCTAACAACTTCCGACAATCGCGGGACCCTCCCAAAAGTCGAAACTTCACAAAATTTCTTTTTCAAAGTTGTAGCACGTTAAGTTAGCTCCGCTTGGCCTCAATCAGACTGAAATTTCGCAAACTTGTAGCCTGAGGTGTGATCCTTTCATTGCAGACAGTGTCGAGAAATTGATGTTCTTGAGCAACACCATCTCACAGCTTACGACAATCGCGGGACACTCCTAAAAGTCGAAACTTCACAAAATTTAGTTTTCAAAGTTGTAGCTCGTTAAGTTAGCTCCGCTTGGACTCAATCAGACTGAAATTTCGCGACTTGTAGCCTGAGGTGTGATCCTTTCATTGCAGACTGTGTCGATAATTTGATGTTCTTGAGCGGCGCATCTAACAGCTTCCGACAATCGCGGGACCCTCCAAAAGTCGAAACTTCACAAAAGTTCTTTTTCAAAGTTGTAGCTCGTTACGTTAGCTCCGCGAGGACTCAATCAGACTGAAATTTCGCGACTTGTAGCATGAGGTGTGATCCTTTCATTGCAGACTGTGTCGAGAATTTTGATGTTCTTGAGGAGCCGCATCTAACAACTTCCGACAATCGCGGGACCCAAAAAGTCGAAACTTCACAAAATTTCTTTTTCAAAGTTGTAGCTCGTTATGTTAGCTCCGCGAGGCCTCAATCAGACTGAAATTTCGCGACTTGTAGCCTGAGGTGTGATCCTTTCATTGCAGACTGTGTCGATAATTTGATGTTCTTGAGCGGCGCATCTAACAGCTTCCGACAATCGCGGGACCCTCCTAAAAGTTGAAACTTCACAAAAGTTCTTTTTTAAAGTTGTAGCACGTTAAGTTAGCTCCGCGTGGCCTCAATCAGACTGAAATTTCGCAACTTGTAGCCTGAGGTGTGATCCTTTCATTGCAGACAGTGTCGAGAAATTGATGTTCTTGAGCAGCACCATCTCACAGCTTCCGACAATCGCGGGACACTCCTAAAAGTCGAAACTTCACAAAATTTAGTTTTCAAAGTTGTAGCTCGTTACGTTAGCTCCGCGAGGACTCAATCAGACTGAAATTTCGCGACTTGTAGCATGAGGTGTGATCCTTTCATTGCAGACTGTGTCGAGAATTTGATGTTCTTGAGCGGCCGCATCTAACAGCTTCCGACAATCGCGGGACCCTCCAAAAAGTCGAAACTTCACAAAATTTCTTTTTCAAAGTTGTAGCTCGTTATGTTAGCTCCGCGAGGCCTCAATCAGACTGAAATTTCGCGACTTGTAGCCTGAGGTGTGATCCTTTCATTGCAGACTGTGTCGATAATTTGATGTTCTTGAGCGGCGCATCTAACAGCTTCCGACAATCGCGGGACCCTCCTAAAAGTCGAAACTTCACAAAAGTTTTTTTTAAAGTTGTAGCACGTTAAGTTAGCTCCGCGTGGCCTCAATCAGACTGAAATTTCGCAACTTGTAGCCTGAGGTGTGATCCTTTCATTGCAGACAGTGTCGAGAATTGATGTTCTTGAGCAGCACCATCTCACAGCTTCCGACAATCGCGGGACACTCCTAAAATCGAAACTTCACAAAATTTAGTTTTCAAAGTTGTAGCTCGTTAGTTAGCTCCGCTTGGACTCAATCAGACTGAAATTTCGCGACTTGTAGCCTGAGGTGTGATCCTTTCATTGCAAGACTGTGTCGAAAATTTGATGTTCTTGAGCCGGCAGCATCTCACAAGCTTCCGACAATCGCGGGACCCTCCAAAAGTCGAAACTTCACAAAAGTTCTTTTTCAAAGTTGTAGCTCGTTACGTTAGCTCCGCGAGGACTCAATCAGACTGAAATTTCGCGACTTGTAGCATGAGGTGTGATCCTTTCATTGCAGACTGTGTCGAGAATTTGATGTTCTTGAGCGGCCGCATCTAACACTTCCGACAATCGCGGGACCCTCCAAAAAGTCGAAACTTCACAAAATTTCTTTTTCAAAGTTGTAGCTCATTACGTTAGCTCCGCGAACCTCAATCAGACTGAAAATTTCGCGACTTGTAGCCTGAGGTGTGATCCTTTCATTGCAGACTGTGTCGATAATTTGATGTTCTTGAGCAGCACCATCTCACAGCTTCCGACAATCGCGGGACACTCCTAAAAGTCGAAACTTCACAAAATTTAGTTTTTCAAAGTTGTAGCTCGTTAAGTTAGCTCCGCTTGGACTCAATCAGACTGAAATTTCGCGACTTGTAGCCTGAGGTGTGATCCTTTCATTGCAGACTGTGTCGAAAATTTGATGTTCTTGAGCGGCAGCATCTCATAGCTTTCGACAATCGCGGGACCCTCCAGAAAGTCGAAACTTCACAAAAGTTCTTTTTCAAAGTTGTAGCTAGTTACGTTAGCTCCGCGAGGACTCAATCAGACTGAAACTTCGCGACTTGTAGCATGAGGTGTGATCCTTTCATTGCAAACTGTGTCGAGAATTTGATGTTCTTGAGCGGCCGCATCTAACAACTTCCGACAATCGCGGGACCCTCCCAAAAGTCGAAACTTCACAAAATTTCTTTTTCAAAGTTGTAGCTCATTACGTTAGCTCCGCGAGGCCTCAATCAGACTGAAATTTCGCGACTTGTAGCCTGAGGTGTGATCCTTTCATTGCAGACTGTGTCGATAATTTGAAGTTCTTGAGCGGCCGCATCTAACAGCTTCCGACAATCGCGGAACCCTCCTAAAAGTCGAAACTTCACAAAAGTTCTTTTTTAAAGTTGTAGCACGTTAAGTTAGCTCCGCGTGGCCTCAATCAGACTGAAATTTCGCAACTTGTAGCCTGAGGTGTGATCCTTTCATTGCAGACAGTGTCGAGAAATTGATGTTCTTGAGCAACACCATCTCACAGCTTACGACAATCGCGGGACACTCCTAAAAGTCGAAACTTCACAAAATTTAGTTTTCAAAGTTGTAGCTCGTTAAGTTAGCTCCGCTTGGACTCAATCAGACTGAAATTTCGCGACTTGTAGCCTGAGGTGTGATCCTTTCATTGCAGACTGTGTCGATAATTTGATGTTCTTGAGCGGCCGCATCTAACAGCTTCCGACAATCGCGGGACCCTCCCAAAAGTCGAAACTTCACAAAAGTTCTTTTTCAAAGTTGTAGCTCGTTACGTTAGCTCCGCGAGGTCTCAATCAGACTGAAATTTCGCGACTTGTAGCATGAGGTGTGATCCTTTCATTGCAGACTGTGTCGAGAATTTGATGTTCTTGAGCGGCCGCATCTAACAACTTCCGACAATCGCGGGACCCTCCAAAAAGTCGAAACTTCACAAAATTTCTTTTTCAAAGTTGTAGCTCGTTATGTTAGCTCCGCGAGGCCTCAATCAGACTGAAATTTCGCGACTTGTAGCCTGAGGTGTGATCCTTTCATTGCAGACTGTGTCGATAATTTGATGTTCTTGAGCGGGCGCATCTAACAGCTTCCGACAATCGCGGGACCCTCCTAAAAGTTGAAACTTCACAAAAGTTCTTTTTTAAAGTTGTAGCACGTTAAGTTAGCTCCGCGTGGCCTCAATCAGACTGAAATTTCGCAACTTGTAGCCTGAGGTGTGATTCTTTCATTGCAGACAGTGTCGAGAAATTGATGTTCTTGTGCAGCACCATCTCACAGCTTCCGACAATCGCGGGACACTCCTAAAATTCGAAACTTCACAAAATTTAGTTTTCAAAGTTGTAGCTCGTTAAGTTAGCTCCGCTTGGACTCAATCAGACTGAAATTTCGCGACTTGTAGCTTGAGGTGTGATCCTTTCATTGTAGACTGTGTCGAAAATTTGATGTTCTTGAGCGGCAGCATCTCACAGCTTTCGACAATCGCGGGACCCTCCAGAAAGTCGAAACTTCACAAAAGTTCTTTTTCAAAGTTGTAGCTCGTTACGTTAGCTCCGCGAGGACTCAATCAGACTGAAATTTCGCGACTTGTAGCATGAGGTGTGATCCTTTCATTGCAGACTGTGTCGAGAATTTGATGTTCTTGAGCGGCCGCATCTAACAACTTCCGACAATCGCGGGACCCTCCAAAAAGTCGAAACTTCACAAAATTTCTTTTTCAAAGTTGTAGCTCATTACGTTAGCTCCGCGAAGCCTCAATCAGACTGAAATTTCGCGACTTGTAGCCTGAGGTGTGATCCTTTCATTGCAGACTGTGTCGATAATTTGATGTTCTTGAGCAGCACCATCTCACAGCTTCCGACAATCGCGGGACACTCCTAAAAGTCGAAACTTCACAAAATTTAGTTTTCAAAGTTGTAGCTCGTTGAGTTAGCTCCGCTTGGACTCAATCAGACTGAAATTTCGCGACTTGTAGCCTGAGGTGTGATCCTTTCATTGCAGACTGTGTCGAAAATTTGATGTTCTTGAGCGGCAGCATCTCATAGCTTTCGACAATCGCGGGACCCTCCAGAAAGTCGAAACTTCACAAAAGTTCTTTTTCAAAGTTGTAGCTAGTTACGTTAGCTCCGCGAGGACTCAATCAGACTGAAACTTCGCGACTTGTAGCATGAGGTGTGATCCTTTCATTGCAAACTGTGTCGAGAATTTGATGTTCTTGAGCGGCCGCATCTAACAACTTCCGACAATCGCGGGACCCTCCCAAAAGTCGAAACTTCACAAAATTTCTTTTTCAAAGTTGTAGCTCATTACGTTAGCTCCGCGAGGCCTCAATCAGACTGAAATTTCGCGACTTGTAGCCTGAGGTGTGATCTTTTCATTGCAGACTGTGTCGATAATTTGAAGTTCTTGAGCGGCCGCATCTAACAGCTTCCGACAATCGCGGGACCCTCCTAAAAGTCGAAACTTCACAAAAGTTCTTTTTTAAAGTTGTAGCACGTTAAGTTAGCCCCGCGTGGCCTCAATCAGACTGAAATTTCGCAACTTGTAGCCTGAGGTGTGATCCTTTCATTGCAGACAGTGTCGAGAAATTGATGTTCTTGAGCAACACCATCTCACAGCTTACGACAATCGCGGGACACTCCTAAAAGTCGAAACTTCACAAAATTTAGTTTTCAAAGTTGTAGCTCGTTAAGTTAGCTCCGCTTGGACTCAATCAGACTGAAATTTCGCGACTTGTAGCCTGAGGTGTGATCCTTTCATTGCAGACTGTGTCGATAATTTGATGTTCTTGAGCGGCCGCATCTAACAGCTTCCGACAATCGCGGGACCCTCCCAAAAGTCGAAACTTCACAAAAGTTCTTTTTCAAAGTTGTAGCTCGTTACGTTAGCTCCGCGAGGTCTCAATCAGACTGAAATTTCGCGACTTGTAGCATGAGGTGTGATCCTTTCATTGCAGACTGTGTCGAGAATTTGATGTTCTTGAGCGGCCGCATCTAACAACTTCCGACAATCGCGGGACCCTCCAAAAAGTCGAAACTTCACAAAATTTCTTTTTCAAAGTTGTAGCTCGTTATGTTAGCTCCGCGAGGCCTCAATCAGACTGAAATTTCGCGACTTGTAGCCTGAGGTGTGATCCTTTCATTGCAGACTGTGTCGATAATTTGATGTTCTTGAGCGGCCGCATCTAACAGCTTCCGACAATCGCGGGACCCTCCTAAAAGTTGAAACTTCACAAAAGTTCTGTTTTAAAGTTGTAGCACGTTAAGTTAGCTCCGCGTGGCCTCAATCAGACTGAAATTTCGCAACTTGTAGCCTGAGGTGTGATCCTTTCATTGCAGACAGTGTCGAGAAATTGATGTTCTTGAGCAACACCATCTCACAGCTTACGACAATCGCGGGACACTCCTAAAAGTCGAAACTTCACAAAATTTAGTTTTCAAAGTTGTAGCTCGTTAAGTTAGCTCCGCTTGGACTCAATCAGACTGAAATTTCGCGACTTGTAGCCTGAGGTGTGATCCTTTCATTGCAGACTGTGTCGATAATTTGATGTTCTTGAGCGGCCGCATCTAACAGCTTCCGACAATCGCGGGACCCTCCCAAAAGTCGAAACTTCACAAAAGTTCTTTTTCAAAGTTGTAGCTCGTTACGTTAGCTCCGCGAGGTCTCAATCAGACTGAAATTTCGCGACTTGTAGCATGAGGTGTGATCCTTTCATTGCAGACTGTGTCGAGAATTTGATGTTCTTGAGCGGCCGCATCTAACAACTTCCGACAATCGCGGGACCCTCCAAAAAGTCGAAACTTCACAAAATTTCTTTTTCAAAGTTGTAGCTCGTTATGTTAGCTCCGCGAGGCCTCAATCAGACTGAAATTTCGCGACTTGTAGCCTGAGGTGTGATCCTTTCATTGCAGACTGTGTCGATAATTTGATGTTCTTGAGCGGCCGCATCTAACAGCTTCCGACAATCGCGGGACCCTCCTAAAAGTTGAAACTTCACAAAAGTTCTGTTTTAAAGTTGTAGCACGTTAAGTTAGCTCCGCGTGGCCTCAATCAGACTGAAATTTCGCAACTAGTAGCCTGAGGTGTGATCCTTTCATTGCAGACAGTGTCGAGAAATTGATGTTCTTGAGCAACACCATCTCACAGCTTACGACAATCGCGGGACACTCCTAAAAGTCGAAACTTCACAAAATTTAGTTTTCAAAGTTGTAGCTCGTTGAGTTAGCTCCGCTTGGACTCAATCAGACTGAAATTTCGCGACTTGTAGCCTGAGGTGTGATCCTTTCATTGCAGACAGTGTCGAGAAATTGATGTTCTTGAGCAGCACCATCTCACAGCTTCCGACAATCGCGGGACACTCCTAAAATTCGAAACTTCACAAAATTTAGTTTTCAAAGTTGTAGCTCGTTAAGTTAGCTCCGCTTGGACTCAATCAGACTGAAATTTCGCGACTTGTAGCCTGAGGTGTGATCCTTTCATTGTAGACTGTGTCGAAAATTTGATGTTCTTGAGCGGCAGCATCTCACAGCTTTCGACAATCGCGGGACCCTCCAGAAAGTCGAAACTTCACAAAAGTTCTTTTTCAAAGTTGTAGCTCGTTACGTTAGCTCCGCGAGGACTCAATCAGACTGAAATTTCGCGACTTGTAGCATGAGGTGTGATCCTTTCATTGCAGACTGTGTCGAGAATTTGATGTTCTTGAGCGGCCGCATCTAACAACTTCCGACAATCGCGGGACCCTCCAAAAAGTCGAAACTTCACAAAATTTCTTTTTCAAAGTTGTAGCTCATTACGTTAGCTCCGCGAAGCCTCAATCAGACTGAAATTTCGCGACTTGTAGCCTGAGGTGTGATCCTTTCATTGCAGACTGTGTCGATAATTTGATGTTCTTGAGCAGCACCATCTCACAGCTTCCGACAATCGCGGGACACTCCTAAAAGTCGAAACTTCACAAAATTTAGTTTTCAAAGTTGTAGCTCGTTGAGTTAGCTCCGCTTGGACTCAATCAGACTGAAATTTCGCGACTTGTAGCCTGAGGTGTGATCCTTTCATTGCAGACTGTGTCGAAAATTTGATGTTCTTGAGCGGCAGCATGTCATAGCTTTCGACAATCGCGGGACCCTCCAGAAAGTCGAAACTTCACAAAAGTTCTTTTTCAAAGTTGTAGCTAGTTACGTTAGCTCCGCGAGGACTCAATCAGACTGAAACTTCGCGACTTGTAGCATGAGGTGTGATCCTTTCATTGCAAACTGTGTCGAGAATTTGATGTTCTTGAGCGGCCGCATCTAACAACTTCCGACAATCGCGGGACCCTCCCAAAAGTCGAAACTTCACAAAATTTCTTTTTCAAAGTTGTAGCTCATTACGTTAGCTCCGCGAGGCCTCAATCAGACTGAAATTTCGCGACTTGTAGCCTGAGGTGTGATCTTTTCATTGCAGACTGTGTCGATAATTTGAAGTTCTTGAGCGGCCGCATCTAACAGCTTCCGACAATCGCGGGACCCTCCTAAAAGTCGAAACTTCACAAAAGTTCTTTTTTAAAGTTGTAGCACGTTAAGTTAGCCCCGCGTGGCCTCAATCAGACTGAAATTTCGCAACTTGTTGCCTGAGGTGTGATCCTTTCATTGCAGACAGTGTCGAGAAATTGATGTTCTTGAGCAACACCATCTCACAGCTTACGACAATCGCGGGACACTCCTAAAAGTCGAAACTTCACAAAATTTAGTTTTCAAAGTTGTAGCTCGTTAAGTTAGCTTCGCTTGGACTCAATCAGACTGAAATTTCGCGACTTGTAGCCTGAGGTGTGATCCTTTCATTGCAGACTGTGTCGATAATTTGATGTTCTTGAGCGGCCGCATCTAACAGCTTCCGACAATCGCGGGACCCTCCCAAAAGTCGAAACTTCACAAAAGTTCTTTTTCAAAGTTGTAGCTCGTTACGTTAGCTCCGCGAGGTCTCAATCAGACTGAAATTTCGCGACTTGTAGCATGAGGTGTGATCCTTTCATTGCAGACTGTGTCGAGAATTTGATGTTCTTGAGCGGCCGCATCTAACAACTTCCGACAATCGCGGGACCCTCCAAAAAGTCGAAACTTCACAAAATTTCTTTTTCAAAGTTGTAGCTCGTTATGTTAGCTCCGCGAGGCCTCAATCAGACTGAAATTTCGCGACTTGTAGCCTGAGGTGTGATCCTTTCATTGCAGACTGTGTCGATAATTTGATGTTCTTGAGCGGCCGCATCTAACAGCTTCCGACAATCGCGGGACCCTCCTAAAAGTTGAAACTTCACAAAAGTTCTGTTTTAAAGTTGTAGCACGTTAAGTTAGCTCCGCGTGGCCTCAATCAGACTGAAATTTCGCAACTTGTAGCCTGAGGTGTGATCCTTTCATTGCAGACAGTGTTGAGAAATTGATGTTCTTGAGCAACACCATCTCACAGCTTACGACAATCGCGGGACACTCCTAAAAGTCGAAACTTCACAAAATTTAGTTTTCAAAGTTGTAGCTCGTTAAGTTAGCTCCGCTTGGACTCAATCAGACTGAAATTTCGCGACTTGTAGCCTGAGGTGTGATCCTTTCATTGCAGACTGTGTCGATAATTTGATGTTCTTGAGCGGCCGCATCTAACAGCTTCCGACAATCGCGGGACCCTCCCAAAAGTCGAAACTTCACAAAAGTTCTTTTTCAAAGTTGTAGCTCGTTACGTTAGCTCTGCGAGGACTCAATCAGACTGAAATTTCGCGACTTGTAGCATGAGGTGTGATCCTTTCATTGCAGATTGTGTCGAGAATTTGATGTTCTTGAGGAGCCGCATCTAACAACTTCCGACAATCGCGGGACCCTCCAAAAAGTCGAAACTTCACAAAATTTCTTTTTCAAAGTTGTAGCTCGTTATGTTAGCTCCGCGAGGCCTCAATCAGACTGAAATTTCGCGACTTGTAGCCTGAGGTGTGATCCTTTCATTGCAGACTGTGTCGATAATTTGATGTTCTTGAGCGGGCGCATCTAACAGCTTCCGACAATCGCGGGCCCCTCCTAAAATTTGAAACTTCACAAAAGTTCTTTTTTAAAGTTGTAGCACGTTAAGTTAGCTCCGCGTGGCCTCAATCAGACTGAAATTTCGCAACTTGTAGCCTGAGGTGTGATCCTTTCATTGCAGACAGTGACGAGAAATTGATGTTCTTGAGCAGCACCATCTCACAGCTTCCGACAATCGCGGGACACTCCTAAAAGTCGAAACTTCACAAAATTTAGTTTTCAAAGTTGTAGCTCGTTAAGTTAGCTCCGCTTGGACTCAATCAGACTGAAATTTCGCGACTTGTAGCCTGAGGTGTGATCCTTTCATTGCAGACTGTGTCGAAAATTTGATGTTCTTGAGCGGCAGCATCTCACAGCTTTCGACAATCGCGGGACCCTCCAGAAAGTCAAAACTTCACAAAAGTTCTTTTTCAAAGTTGTAGCTCGTTACGTTAGCTCCGCGAGGACTCAATCAGACTGAAATTTCGCGACTTGTAGCATGAGGTGTGATCCTTTCATTGCAGACTGTGTCGAGAATTTGATGTTCTTGAGCGGCCGCATCTAACAACTTCCGACAATCGCGGGACCCTCCAAAAAGTCGAAACTTCACAAAATTTCTTTTTCAAAGTTGTAGCTCATTACGTTAGCTCCGCGAAGCCTCAATCAGACTGAAATTTCGCGACTTGTAGCCTGAGGTGTGATCATTTCATTGCAGACTGTGTCGATAATTTGATGTTCTTGAGCAGCACCATCTCACAGCTTCCGACAATCGCGGGACACTCCTAAAAGTCGAAACTTCACAAAATTTAGTTTTCAAAGTTGTAGCTCGTTAAGTTAGCTCCGCTTGGACTCAATCAGACTGAAATTTCGCTACTTGTAGCCTGAGGTGTGATCCTTTCATTGCAGACTGTGTCGAAAATTTGATGTTCTTGAGCGGCAGCATCTCACAGCTTTCGACAATCGCGGGACCCTCCAGAAAGTCGAAACTTCACAAAAGTTCTTTTTCAAAGTTGTAGCTCGTTACGTTAGCTCCGCGAGGACTCAATCAGACTGAAACTTCGCGACTTGTAGCATGAGGTGTGATCCTTTCATTGCAAACTGTGTCGAGAATTTGATGTTCTTGAGCGGCCGCATCTAACAACTTCCGACAATCGCGGGACCCTCCCAAAAGTCGAAACTTCACAAAATTTCTTTTTCAAAGTTGTAGCTCATTACGTTAGCTCCGCGAGGCCTCAATCAGACTGAAATTTCGCGACTTGTAGCCTGAGGTGTGATCCTTTCATTGCAGACTGTGTCGATAATTTGAAGTTCTTGAGCGGCCGCATCTAACAGCTTCCGACAATCGCGGGACCCTCCTAAAAGTCGAAACTTCACAAAAGTTCTTTTTTAAAGTTGTAGCACGTTAAGTTAGCTCCGCGTGGCCTCAATCAGACTGAAATTTCGCAACTTGTAGCCTGAGGTGTGATCCTTTCATTGCAGACAGTGTCGAGAAATTGATGTTCTTGAGCCACACCATCTCACAGCTTACGACAATCGTGGGACACTCCTAAAAGTCGAAACTTCACAAAATTTAGTTTTCAAAGTTGTAGCTCGTTAAGTTAGCTCCGCTTGGACTCAATCAGACTGAAATTTCGCGACTTGTAGCCTGAGGTGTGATCCTTTCATTGCAGACTGTGTCGATAATTTGATGTTCTTGAGCGGCCGCATCTAACAGCTTCCGACAATCGCGGGACCCTCCCAAAAGTCGAAACTTCACAAAAGTTCTTTTTCGAAGTTGTAGCTCGTTACGTTAGCTCCGCGAGGTCTCAATCAGACTGAAATTTCGCGACTTGTAGCATGAGGTGTGATCCTTTCATTGCAGACTGTGTCGAGAATTTGATGTTCTTGAGCGGCCGCATCTAACAACTTCCGACAATCGCGGGACCCTCCAAAAAGTCGAAACTTCACAAAATTTCTTTTTCAAAGTTGTAGCTCGTTATGTTAGCTCCGCGAGGCCTCAATCAGACTGAAATTTCGCGACTTGTAGCCTGAGGTGTGATCCTTTCATTGCAAACTGTGTCGATAATTTGATGTTCTTGAGCGGCCGCATCTAACAGCTTCCGACAATCGCGGGACCCTCCTAAAAGTTGAAACTTCACAAAAGTTCTTTTTTAAAGTTGTAGCACGTTAAGTTAGCTCCGCGTGGCCTCAATCAGACTGAAATTTCGCAACTTGTAGCCTGATGTAAGGCCCTAAGTCCAATTTGGAACAATTTTATGGAAGTTTGAATAAAATTGAGGTTTTAGCTAATGTTTGATAACTGGCAGATTAGTACTGTCAACTTGTGTGAATTTTTAGAGGGTCTTAACGACTTCATTTGGGAAAACTTCCTTCATGAGAGTTGTAGACCTTCAAGTCTAGAAAATTCTCCAGGTGGTTTCGTGTCGATCCGATATCTGTAGCTCCAGATATCCCCGTTTTAGTGAACGTAGTTCCGGCTGTACAGTGCCAGCGGGATTATTACATTGTTTTTCTTCTAAGTCCGAATTTAATTATGAATTTACCTTTGAGGGCTTAGGTTTTAGTAAGTTTCAGGTCTGATTAGGTAATTAGACTGGTGGGTTAAGGTTGAACTTGGGTCGGGCTTGTGGAAAAACAAAACCCTAGCCCACTTGTGGGTTGCATGGGATTTTAGCCAAGGGGGGAAACCCTATTCTTCCACAATCAGAAAACAGAGATACACTACAGCACCTTCACGTGAAAAACAAAGAGAGAGCAGAAGAGAGAAAAGAGAGAACGTGTGAGAGAAGAGAAGGGAGCCGCCGCCCAAGCCACCACCATTGTCGCCGGTCACGCACGCGAGCAAGGGAGAGAGCGCGAGTAGAGAGGGATTCGCGAGGGAGAGGAAATAGAGAACGAGGACAGCAGCTTTTGAACCTTCTTTCCATCTCCAAACTTCTGTTTTTCCATCACCAAACAAGGTAAGGGCTGGTCTTAGGATCTTTTGGGTAGAATAGGGGTTATATCATGAGTTTTCTTGGAAAAATTATGATTCTTGCCATGCTTGGACATGATTTTATGTATGAACTTGATTGATGTGCTTGAGGTTTTGAATATGCGATGTGTGCTGGACTTTTCCAGGTCATATTGGGTTACACTGTGAACATGTTACTATATTTGATGCTGGTAGATGACTTAGAACCCTTAGAATAGAATGGCTTAAACGAAATTGATGGCAGATGCATTCTCTGTCAGATTTCTGTGCTGGACAGTAAACTTCAGGTCCTATTTTCACTTGTTTCTGGTCGTCAAATAAAGAAATGATTAAAATACAAATTGTAGATCTTCGAAAGAGCTTTCCAGGCATATAAAGATCATAAATTTTGGTCTAGTATTGTGTGTTGTAGGTCGTTTTGGGTAACTGTCATACTTGCTGTTTTTCCCTGTGTCGGACAGAAACTTTAAGGAGTAATATCACCTAATTCTGGGGCTCAAATGAAAATGATTTTAACTAGAGCGTTGTATATATTTAAAATAGCTTTCTAGAAAGGTATCATATGTGATTTTTGGTTGAAAGATGCATGCTGTGGCTCTATTTTTGTGAAAGTTGTTTCTGCTGTCAATATGTTGAAGTTGCGATGATATATTATGCATGAGTGAATGTTCTTGCGTTCCTTTACGTGGATTATATTTATTTTCTGAGTTAATGGTTCAAGGGTCGCTCACCTAGCCGTAATTCCCTTGTAACCCGTGAATGTTGTGTTGTGAAGGTTGTTGTATAAAGAGTATGATAAGACTCTAGGATTGATTTTAGAGACTTAACAAAGAGAAAAGTGTAATAAACTCGCTTGCAAGTAAATGTGAATAATTGGACATAGGTCTGGTGAGGACTATGGACCATGAGAACGATGGTACCTTGCACGCGAGGGTGTTTTGTGGGTTGTACGGTGAGTCCCCACGTGATTGGCTGACTGCGGTCGCCTTGTGATTCTGTGGACGGACGGTGAGTCTGGCGGACGGTGAGTCCCCCCACATGATTGAGGGTTGTACGGTGAGTCCCCTCCGAGATTTGTTCATCTGCGGATGATCGTGATTATGGCCATGGAAGTTTTGGTGGGTTGTGTGAAGTGAGATTCCGTTAGTAACTGACTCTTTCCCATAAAAGACATATAATGTACTTATATTATATATGTTGTTGTTGATTTTGTCATTATCATTCTTTTGTTGGACCTGACCCTGCTTGTTTGCTATGTGTTTGTTTGGGGGGGGGGTAGATGGTCGTGAAGATAATGGCGATGACTCATTCTTGGGAGTTGATGCTACGTGACGTGCCAATACTGGAGGACGACTACACTTTAGAGGAAGAGGAAGAGGCTAAGGAATAGGGTTTGGGTTGAGAGTCTTTTGTTTTCTGTTGGGGTTGAGAGTTTCCGAAGTGTTGGTATCGAACAATTTTATTGCTTAAATTCGAATGAACAAGTTTTGATGTAATCTTTATTTTCATTCAGGCCTTTGTTTCGTACTCTTTACAGTTGGTTATTTAAAAAGTTTTACGAAGTTGGTTACTTCCGCGTGTTTTTTGGAAAGGTTATGTTTCAAGAGTTTTTGTAAAATGAAAGGTTTGTCATTAATTGAAGATTAATAAGTGAATCGACGAAAACTCTTTACGAAAATTGGTTAATTAGTTACTGTGTAACACTCGAGAAATCGGGGCGTTACATTGTGGTATCAGAGCTCCGGTTGAGAAACCAGAGCACTAATGGTTTTGGGTTTACGAGTTTCCGAACTCGTTGGTGTTTTTGTTTTTGATAAAGATGTTTTCAAAGCTTCACGGTGAGATTGGGTAGACTTGTTTGCTAAGATGTTTGCTTGGCTGTGAGATTGTCTGTAGTTAGTATCATTGCCGTGATACTTGAGACTAAGTGTTTGATTATATTAAGATGTTTGAACTCTGAGATCGATTGATGGAATGTCAATCGAAGGAAGAGTGGGCTTTGGAATCCCTTTTGCGCCCAAGGTGTACGCCTGTGTGCGTTTGTGTGCACCAATGCTGTTGGTGAAGCAGAAGGATGGAAGGTCCAGACTATGTGTGGACTACCGACAACTCAACAAAGTGATCGTGAAGAATCGTTATCTGATGCCTCGGATAGACGACTTAATGGATCAACTTAGAGGAGCGGTGATCTTCTCGAAGATAGATCTTAAGTCAGGATACCATCAGATCCGAGTCAAGGAATCTGACATCCAGAAGACCGCATTCAGGACTCGATACGGGCATTATGAATATCTTGTGATGCCGTTTGGGGTTACTAATGCACCCGCAGTGTTCATGGACTACATGAACAGAGTGTTCAGACCATTCCTGGACAAGTTCGTGGTAGTATTCATCGATGACATCCTAATCTACTCGAAGAGTAGAGAGGAACATGAGGAGCATCTGCGCCAGGTGTTGGGCGTGTTGCGGGGGAAACAGCTGTATGCGAACGGCTCAAAGTGTGAGTTTTGGATGGAAGAGGTGAAGTTCCTAGGTCATGTCATATCAAGTCAGGGTGTGGCTGTTGACCCTAGCAAGATCGAGACGATTCTGTCATGGGAGCAACCAAAGAAAGCAAGCGACATCAGAAGCTTTGTCAGGCTTGCTGGCTACTATAGACGATTCGTCAAAGATTACGCAAAGTTGACTTCGCCGTTGATCCAGTTGACAAAGAAGAATGAACCGTTTGCGTGGACGGAGAAGTGTGAGGTTAGTTTCCAGGAGTTGAAGAAGCGGCTGACCACCGCACCCATACTAGCTTTACCTAAGGAAGGAGAACCTTATGACGTGTATTGTGATGCGTCGCACAATGGTTTGGGGTGTGTAATGATGCAAGATAAGAAAGCAATTGCCTATGCTTCAAGGCAGTTGAAGACTCATGAGAAGAACTACCCCACACATGACTTGGAGTTGGCTGCCATAGTTTATGCTCTCAAGATTTGGAGACACTACCTCTATGGCAGTACGTTCACGATCTACAGCGATCATAAGAGTTTAAAGTACTTATTTGATCAGAAGGATCTAAACATGAGGCAGCGGAGGTGGATGGAATTTCTTCAGGACTATGAGTTCACTCTACAGTACCATCCGGGGAAAAGCAATGTCGTAGCCGACGCTCTCAGCCGGAAGGCTATACATGTGTCCTCAATGATGGTCAAGGAGTTAGAACTGTTGGAGGCTTTCCGAGATCTGAGCTTGGACATTAAACTCGCACCAGGAAGACTGAGTTTCGGAATGGTGACGGTGTCAAGTGGACTTTTGGAAGAGATCAAGTCTAGACAAGAGACTGATGAAGGGATAGCTGAGTGGCGAGACCGTGTGACTCAGGGAAAGGCACTAGAGTTCTCTATTGGGAATGACAATATTCTGCGATGCAAGGGACGGATATGTGTGCCTGACGATGTAGAGATGAGAAGATTGATCCTGGATGAAGGACACAAGAGTAGACTGAGTATCCATCCCGGAATGAACAAGATGTACCAGGACTTGAAACTTCACTTCTGGTGGCCTGGGATGAAGAAGCAGGTTGCTGAGTATGTTTCTACTTGCCTGACATGTCAGAAAGCGAAGGTAGAGCATCAGAAGCCCGCAGGGAAGCTGCAACCACTAGATGTCCCAGAGTGGAAGTGGGACAGTATTTCTATGGACTTCGTGACGGCTTTACCTTTAACTCGGAGGAAGTTCGATGCAATTTGGGTTGTTGTTGATCGTTTGACAAAGACCGCTCATTTTATCCCGATCAACCTGAAGTACAAGGTGGAGAAACTGGCGGAGATTTATGTGGCTGAGGTTGTGCGTATGCATGGTGTACCGACCAGCATCGTGTCAGACAGAGATCCGAGGTTTACCTCTCACTTTTGGGGAGCCTTACAGCAGGCCCTCGGAACTAAGTTGAGGTTGAGCTCTGCCTATCATCCCCAAACCGATGGGCAGACAGAGAGACAATCCAGTCGCTGGAAGATTTGCTACGGGCCTGTGCGTTGGATCACAAGGGCAGTTGGGATGAGATGTTGCCGTTGATCGAATTCACTTACAACAATAGTTTCCATGCAAGCATCGGCATGGCACCTTACGAAGCTTTGTACGGTCGGAGGTGTCGTACGCCCTTATGCTGGCATCAAGATGGAGAAAATTTGGTGATTGGCCCGGAATTGGTGCAACAGACCACCGAGGAAGTCAGGAGAATTCAGGAAAAGATGAAAACCGCGCAGAGTCGCCAAAAGAGTTACGCCGACAACCGACGGAAGGAGTTGGAATTTTAGGCCGGAGTCCATGTCTTCTTGCGGGTTACCCCGATGACAGGTGTCGGAAGGGCAATCAAGTCCAAGAAGCTTACTCCGAAGTTTATTGGGCCGTACCAGATCACGGAGCGAGTTGGACCGGTGGCGTACAGGATCGCCCTACCACCGTCTCTATCCAACATCCATGACGTTCTTCATGTGTCGCAGTTGCGGAAGTACATGGCAGATGATTCGCATGTGATTACGCCAGACGATATACAACTGAGAGATGATCTGACAATGGAGGTGCCACCCATCAAGATCGTCGATCGAAGTATAAAGCGCTTAAGAAACAAGGAGATACCTTTAGTGAAGATCGTGTGGAACCAGGAGACCGGTGACGCGACCTGTGAGTTAGAGGATAAGATGCGGGAGTCACACCCCGATTTGTTTGTAAACCCTTAAGTTTTGAGGGCGAAACTATTTTAAGGGGGGTGGTATTGTAAGGCCCTAAGTCCAATTTGGAACAATTTTATGGAAGTTTGAATAAAATTGAGGTTTTAGCTAATGTTTGATAACTGGCAGATTAGAACTGTCAACTTGTGTGAATTTTTAGAGGGTCTTAACGACTTCATTTGGGAAAACTTCCTTCATGAGAGTTGTAGACCTTCAAGTCTAGAAAATTCTCCAAGTGGTTTCGTGTCGATCCGATATCTGTAGCTCCAGATATCCCCGTTTTAGTGAACGTAGTTCCGGCTGTACAGTGCCAGCGGGATTATTACATTGTTTTTCTTCTAAGTCCGAATTTAATTATGAATTTACCTTTGAGGGCTTAGGTTTTAGTAAGTTTCAGGTCTGATTAGGTAATTAGACTGGTGGGTTAAGGTTGAACTTGGGTCGGGCTTGTGGAAAAACAAAACCCTAGCCCACTTGTGGGTTGCATGGGATTTTAGCCAAGGGGGGAAACCCTATTCTTCCACAATCAGAAAACAGAGATACACTACAGCACCTTCACGTGAAAAACAAAGAGAGAGCAGAAGAGAGAAAAGAGAGAACGTGTGAGAGAAGAGAAGGGAGCCGCCGCCCAAGCCACCACCATTGTCGCCGGTCACGCACGCGAGCAAGGGAGAGAGCGCGAGTAGAGAGGGATTCGCGAGGGAGAGGAAATAGAGAACGAGGACAGCAGCTTTTGAACCTTCTTTCCATCTCCAAACTTCTGTTTTTCCATCACCAAACAAGGTAAGGGCTGGTCTTAGGATCTTTTGGGTAGAATAGGGGTTATATCATGAGTTTTCTTGGAAAAATTATGATTCTTGCCATGCTTGGACATGATTTTATGTATGAACTTGATTGATGTGCTTGAGGTTTTGAATATGCGATGTGTGCTGGACTTTTCCAGGTCATATTGGGTTACACTGTGAACATGTTACTATATTTGATGCTGGTAGATGACTTAGAACCCTTAGAATAGAATGGCTTAAACGAAATTGATGGCAGATGCATTCTCTGTCAGATTTCTGTGCTGGACAGTAAACTTCAGGTCCTATTTTCACTTGTTTCTGGTCGTCAAATAAAGAAATGATTAAAATACAAATTGTAGATCTTCGAAAGAGCTTTCCAGGCATATAAAGATCATAAATTTTGGTCTAGTATTGTGTGTTGTAGGTCGTTTTGGGTAACTGTCATACTTGCTGTTTTTCCCTGTGTCGGACAGAAACTTTAAGGAGTAATATCACCTAATTCTGGGGCTCAAATGAAAATGATTTTAACTAGAGAGTTGTAGATATTTAAAATAGCTTTCTAGAAAGGTATCATATGTGATTTTTGGTTGAAAGATGCATTCTGTGGCTCTATTTTTGTGAAAGTTGTTTCTGCTGTCAATATGTTGAAGTTGCGATGATATATTATGCATGAGTGAATGTTCTTGCGTTCCTTTACGTGGATTATATTTATTTTCTGAGTTAATGGTTCAAGGGTCGCTCACCTAGCCGTAATTCCCTTGTAACCCGTGAATGTTGTGTTGTGAAGGTTGTTGTATAAAGAGTATGATAAGACTCTAGGATTGATTTTAGAGACTTAACAAAGAGAAAAGTGTAATAAACTCGCTTGCAAGTAAATGTGAATAATTGGACATAGGTCTGGTGAGGACTATGGACCATGAGAACGATGGTACCTTGCACGCGAGGGTGTTTTGTGGGTTGTACGGTGAGTCCCCACGTGATTGGCTGACTGCGGTCGCCTTGTGATTCTGTGGACGGACGGTGAGTCTGGCGGACGGTGAGTCCCCCCACATGATTGAGGGTTGTACGGTGAGTCCCCTCCGAGATTTGTTCATCTGCGGATGATCGTGATTATGGCCATGGAAGTTTTGGTGGGTTGTGTGAAGTGAGATTCCGTTAGTAACTGACTCTTTCCCATAAAAGACATATAATGTACTTATATTATATATGTTGTTGTTGATTTTGTCATTATCATTCTTTTGTTGGACCTGACCCTGCTTGTTTGCTATGTGTTTGTTTGGGGGGGGTAGATGGTCGTGAAGATAATGGCGATGACTCATTCTTGGGAGTTGATGCTACGTGACGTGCCAATACTGGAGGACGACTACACTTTAGAGGAAGAGGAAGAGGCTAAGGAATAGG
This sequence comes from Lotus japonicus, assembly GCF_012489685.1. Taxonomy (NCBI): domain Eukaryota; kingdom Viridiplantae; phylum Streptophyta; class Magnoliopsida; order Fabales; family Fabaceae; genus Lotus; species Lotus japonicus. Next base: position 64,162,924 of record NC_080044.1, on the reverse strand, counting down.
GTTTGGGTTGAGAGTCTTTTGTTTTCTGTTGGGGTTGAGAGTTTCCGAAGTGTTGGTATCGAACAATTTTATTGCTTAAATTCGAATGAACAAGTTTTGATGTAATCTTTATTTTCATTCAGGCCTTTGTTTCGTACTCTTTACAGTTGGTTATTTAAAAAGTTTTACGAAGTTGGTTACTTCCGCGTGTTTTTTGGAAAGGTTATGTTTCAAGAGTTTTTGTAAAATGAAAGGTTTATCATTAATTGAAGATTAATAAGTGAATCGACGAAAACTCTTTAGGAAAATTGGTTAATTAGTTACTGTGTAACACTCGAGAAATCGGGGCGTTACACCTGAGGTGTGATCCTTTCATTGCAGACAGTGTCGAGAAATTGATGTTCTTGAGCAGCACCATCTCACAGCTTCCGACAATCGCGGGACACTCCTAAAAGTCGAAACTTCACAAAATTTAGTTTTCAAAGTTGTAGCTCGTTAAGTTAGCTCCGCTTGGACTCAATCAGACTGAAATTTCGCGACTTGTAGCCTGAGGTGTGATCCTTTCATTGCAGACTGTGTCGAAAATTTGATGTTCTTGAGCGGCAGCATCTCACAGCTTTCGACAATCGCGGGACCCTCCAGAAAGTCGAAACTTCACAAAAGTTCTTTTTCAAAGTTGTAGCTCGTTACGTTAGCTCCGCGAGGACTCAATCAGACTGAAATTTCGCGACTTGTAGCATGAGGTGTGATCCTTTCATTGCAGACTGTGTCGAGAATTTGATGTTCTTGAGCGGCCGCATCTAACAACTTCCGACAATCGCGGGACCCTCCAAAAAGTCGAAACTTCACAAAATTTCTTTTTCAAAGTTGTAGCTCATTACGTTAGCTCCGCGAAGCCTCAATCAGACTGAAATTTCGCGACTTGTAGCCTGAGGTGTGATCCTTTCATTGCAGACTGTGTCGATAATTTGATGTTCTTGAGCGGCACCATCTCACAGCTTCCGACAATCGCGGGACACTCTTAAAAGTCGAAACTTCACAAAATTTAGTTTTCAAAGTTGTAGCTCGTTACGTTAGCTCCGCGAGGACTCAATCAGACTGAAATTTCGTGACTTGTAGCCTGAGGTGTGATCCTTTCATTACAGACTGTGTCGAGAAATTGATGTTCTTGAGCGGTCGCATCAAACAGCTTCCGACAATCGCGGGACCCTCCTAAAAGTCGAAACATCACAAAAGTTCTTTTTTAAAGTTGTAGCACGTTAAGTTAGCTCCGCGTGGCCTCAATCAGACTGAAAATTCGCAACTTGTAGCCTGAGCTGTGATCCTTTCATTGCAGACAGTGTCGAGAAATTGATGTTCTTGAGCAGCACCATCTCACAGCTTCCGACAATCGCGGGCCACTCCTAAAAGTCGAAACTTCACAAAATTTAGTTTTCAAAGTTGTAGCTCGTTAAGTTAGCTCCGCTTGGACTCAATCAGACTGAAATTTCTCGACTTGTAGCCTGAGGTGTGATCCTTTCATTGCAGACTGTGTCGAAAATTTGATGTTCTTGAGCGGCAGCATCTCACAGCTTTCGACAATCGCGGGACCCTCCAGAAAGTCGAAACTTCACAAAAGTTCTTTTTCAAAGTTGTAGCTCGTTACGTTAGCTCCGCGAGGACTCAATCAGACTGAAATTTCGTGACTTGTAGCCTGAGGTGTGATCCTTTCATTACAGACTGTGTCGAGAAATTGATGTTCTTGAGCGGTCGCATCAAACAGCTTCCGACAATCGCGGGACCCTCCTAAAAGTCGAAACATCACAAAAGTTCTTTTTTAAAGTTGTAGCACGTTAAGTTAGCTCCACGTGGCCTCAATCAGACTGAAAATTCGCAACTTGTAGCCTGAGCTGTGATCCTTTCATTGCAGACAGTGTCGAGAAATTGATGTTCTTGAGCAGCACCATCTCACAGCTTCCGACAATCGCGGGCCACTCCTAAAAGTCGAAACTTCACAAAATTTAGTTTTCAAAGTTGGAGCTCGTTAAGTTAGCTGCGCTTGGACTCAATCAGACTGAAATTTCGCGACTTGTAGCCTGAGGTGTGATCCTTTCATTGCAGAATGTGTCGATAATTTGATGTTCTTGAGCGGCCGCATCTCACAGCTTCCGACAATCGCGGGACCCTCCCAAAAGTCGAAACTTCACAAAAGTTCTTTTTCAAAGTTGTAGCTCGTTACGTTAGCTCCGCGAGGACTCAATCAGACTGAAATTTCGCGACTTGTAGCATGAGGTGTGATCCTTTCATTGCAGACTGTGTCGAGAATTTGATGTTCTTGAGCGGCCGCATCTAACAACTTCCGACAATCGCGGGACCCTCCAAAAAGTCGAAACTTCACAAAATTTCTTTTTCAAAGTTGTAGCTCATTACGTTAGCTCCTCGAAGCCTCAATCAGACTGAAATTTCGCGACTTGTAGCCAAAGGTGTGATCCTTTCATTGCAGACTGTGTCGATAATTTGATGTTCTTGAGCAGCACCATCTCACAGCTTCCGACAATCGCGGGACACTCCTAAAAGTCGAAACTTCACAAAATTTAGTTTTCAAAGTTGTAGCTCGTTACGTTAGCTCCGCTTGGACTCAATCAGATTGAAATTTCGCGACTTGTAGCCTGAGGTGTGATCCTTTCATTGCAGACTGTGTCGAAAATTTGATGTTCTTGAGCGGCAGCATCTCACAGCTTTCGACAATCGCGGGACCCTCCAGAAAGTCGAAACTTCACAAAAGTTCTTTTTCAAAGTTGTAGCTCGTTACGTTAGCTCCGCGAGGACTCAATCAGACTGAAATTTCGCGACTTGTAGCATGAGGTGTGATCCTTTCATTGCAGACTGTGTCGAGAATTTGATGTTCTTGAGCGGCCGCATCTAACAACTTCCGACAATCGCGGGACCCTCCAAAAAGTCGAAACTTCACAAAATTTCTTTTTCAAAGTTGTAGCTCGTTATGTTAGCTCCGCGAGGCCTCAATCAGACTGAAATTTTGCGACTTGTAGCCTGAGGTTTGATCCTTTCATTGCAGACAGTGTCGAGAAATTGATGTTCTTGAGCAACACCATCTCACAGCTTACGACAATCGCGGGACACTCCTAAAAGTCGAAACTTCACAAAATTTAGTTTTCAAAGTTGTAGCTCGTTAAGTTAGCTCCGCTTGGACTCAATCAGACTGAAATTTCGCGACTTGTAGCCTGAGGTGTGATCCTTTCATTGCAGACTGTGTCGAAAATTTGATGTTCTTGAGCGGCAGCATCTCACAGCTTTCGACAATCGCGGGACCCTCCAGAAAGACGAAACTTCACAAAAGTTCTTTTTCAAAGTTGTAGCTCGTTACGTTAGCTCCGCGAGGACTCAATCAGACTGAAATTTCGCGACTTGTAGCATGAGGTGTGATTCTTTCATTGCAGACTGTGTCGAGAATTTGATGTTCTTGAGCGGCCGCATCTAACAACTTCCGACAATCGCGGGACCCTCCAAAAAGTCGAAACTTCACAAAATTTCTTTTTCAAAGTTGTAGCTCATTACGTTAGCTCCGCGACGCCTCAATCAGACTGAAATTTCGCGACTTGTAGCCTGAGGTGTGATCCTTTCATTGCAGACTGTGTCGATAATTTGATGTTCTTGAGCAGAACCATCTCACAGCTTCCGACAATCGCGGGACACTCCTAAAAGTCGAAACTTCACAAAATTTAGTTTTCAAAGTTGTAGCTCGTTAAGTTAGCTCCGCTTGGACTCAATCAGACTGAAATTTCGCGACTTGTAGCCTGAGGTGTGATCCTTTCATTGCAGACTGTGTCGAAAATTTGATGTTCTTGAGCGGCAGCATCTCACAGCTTTCGACAATCGCGGGACCCTCCAGAAAGTCGAAACTTCACAAAAGTTCTTTTTCAAAGTTGTAGCTCGTTACGTTAGCTCCACGAGGACTCAATCAGACTGAAACTTCGCGACTTGTAGCATGAGGTGTGATCCTTTCATTGCAAACTGTGTCGAGAATTTGATGTTCTTGAGCGGCCGCATCTAACAGCTTCCGACAATCGCGGGACCCTCCTAAAAGTCGAAACTTCACAAAAGTTCTTTTTTAAAGTTGTAGCACGTTAAGTTAGCTCCGCGTGGCCTCAATCAGACTGAAATTTCGCAACTTGTAGCCTGAGGTGTGATCCTTTCATTGCAGACAGTGTCGAGAAATTGATGTTCTTGAGCAACACCATCTCACAGCTTACGACAATCGCGGGACACTCCTAAAAGTCGAAACTTCACAAAATTTAGTTTTCAAAGTTGTAGCTCGTTAAGTTAGCTCCGCTTGGACTCAATCAGACTGAAATTTCGCGACTTGTAGCCTGAGGTGTGATCCTTTCATTGCAGACTGTGTCGATAATTTGATGTTCTTGAGCGGCCGCATCTAACAGCTTCCGACAATCGCGGGACCCTCCCAAAAGTCGACTCTTCACAAAAGTTCTTTTTCAAAGTTGTAGCTCATTACGTTAGCTCCGCGAGGCCTCAATCAGACTGAAATTTCGCGACTTGTAGCCTGAGGTGTGATCCTTTCATTGCAGACTGTGTCGATAATTTGAAGTTCTTGAGCGGCCGCATCTAACAGCTTCCGACAATCGCGGGACCCTCCTAAAAGTCGAAACTTCACAAAAGTTCTTTTTTAAAGTTGTAGCACGTTAAGTTAGCTCCGCGTGGCCTCAATCAGACTGAAATTTCGCAACTTGTAGCCTGAGGTGTGATCCTTTCATTGCAGACAGTGTCGAGAAATTGATGTTCTTGAGCAACACCATCTCACAGCTTTCGACAATCGCGGGACACTCCTAAAAGTCGAAACTTCACAAAATTTAGTTTTCAAAGTTGTAGCTCGTTAAGTTAGCTCCGCTTGGACTCAGTCAGACTGAAATTTCGCGACTTGTAGCCTGAGGTGTGATCCTTTCATTGCAGACTGTGTCGATAATTTGATGTTCTTGAGCGGCCGCATCTAACAGCTTCCGACAATCGCGGGACCCTCCCAAAAGTCGACTCTTCACAAAAGTTCTTTTTCAAAGTTGTAGCTCGTTATGTTACCTCCGCGAGGCCTCAATCAGACTGAAATTTCGCGACTTGTAGCCTGAGGTGTGATCCTTTCATTGCAGACTGTGTCGATAATTTGATGTTCTTGAGCGGCCGCATATAACAGCTTCCGACAATCGCGGGACCCTCCTAAAAGTTGAAACTTCACAAAAGTTCTTTTTTAAAGTTGTAGCACGTTAAGTTAGCTCCGCGTGGCCTCAATCAGACTGAAATTTCGCAACTTGTAGCCTGAGGTGTGATCCTTTCATTGCAGACAGTGTCGAGAAATTGATGTTCTTGAGCAACACCATCTCACAGCTTACGACAATCGCGGGACACTCCTAAAAGTCGAAACTTCACAAAATTTAGTTTTCAAAGTTGTAGCTCGTTAAGTTAGCTCCGCTTGGACTCAATCAGACTGAAATTTCGCGACTTGTAGCCTGAGGTGTGATCCTTTCATTGCAGACTGTGTCGATAATTTGATGTTCTTGAGCGGCCGCATCTAACAGCTTCCGACAATCGCGGGACCCTCCCAAAAGTCGACTCTTCACAAAAGTTCTTTTTCAAAGTTGTAGCTCATTACGTTAGCTCCGCGAGGCCTCAATCAGACTGAAATTTCGCGACTTGTAGCCTGAGGTGTGATCCTTTCATTGCAGACTGTGTCGATAATTTGAAGTTCTTGGAGCGCCGCATCTAACAGCTTCCGACAATCGCGGGACCCTCCTAAAAAGTCGAAAACTTCACAAAAGTTCTTTTTTAAAGTTGTAGCACGTTAAGTTAGCTCCGCGTGGCCTCAATCAGACTGAAATTTCGCAACTTGTAAGCCTGAGGTGTGATCCTTTCATTGCAGACAGTGTCGGAGAAATTGATGTTCTTGAGCAACACCATCTCACAGCTTTCGACAATCGCGGGACACTCCTAAAAGTCGAAACTTCACAAAATTTAGTTTTTCAAAGTTGTAGCTCGTTAAGTTAGCTCCGCTTGGACTCAGTCAGACTGAAATTTTCGCGACTTGTAGCCTGAGGTGTGATCCTTTCATTGCAGACTGTGTCGATAATTTGATGTTCTTGAGCCGGCCGCATCTAACAGCTTCCGACAATCGCGGGACCCTCC
>NC_080044.1:64128894-64156659 GCF_012489685.1 Lotus japonicus | reverse complement strand
GCCCACTTCATGAAAACAACACTTCAAAAGGCAGACACCTTGCCCCTAACCTGTCAATTTACCAAAAAATCAGCAGCACCTTTACAACCTGAAACTTACCCAAAATACGAAACAGAGGAACACCACATATGCCAGATCCTTCTAAGCCTAACAAAATCTTCCCTCATTGACATTTCGAATGCAAACCACACGTGTATATAACAGAAGCCAATGTCAAATCCTTTTCAAAGTTTTTCCACACAAAAAGCCCAATCACTATTATATAAAATAAAAGAAAATAAAACAAGATCACAATTTATTTATATATCAATTAAAAAAAGTTGTCTTAAAATTGGAAAAATATTTTTATGTAAATACCATTAATTACTAACTAAAAATAATAAACATAAACTTGCACCAGTGGTTTTTACTCCTGCTGCTTCTGCTTCCACTACAGCTCATCAAGCAGCTCAGAATGTTCCTTCCAGCTCCACACCGTCAAGCCCTCCAGACTCGACCTCATGGAACAACGTCTTGATACTCATGAATCTATGCTACAGGACATGAAGCAAATGATGATGGAACTTCTGCGTCGCACTGATAAACCCTAGTTTTAGGATCTCTCTGTTTTCCCTCTTAACTTACTTTATTTTAACTTCCTTTTATTATCTTCTTTAAGTTACTTTAGCTATTCTGCTTTGTTGGTTACTGTTTCTCTTTGCATATATTTCTCTTTGCATATATATATATAATATGTCAACTTGTGTTTGCAAAATTTTTTTATTTCATAATCATTTTATTTACATCATACATTTTATTTTTCCTAAAGTCTAGAATGGGGATCCTTCCTCATTCTTCTGCACTCTTGACGCTGCTCTGACCTCTCCCTCTCCAGACGATCCAGTGAATACTGGATGTTGTTGAGACTGACGTTCAGATCTTCCCTCTCCAGAACCTCTTCTGTTGTCTGAGCCTTCTCCTCTATGGTCTTCCTTTCTTCCAGTAGCCTCAGCTCAAGCTGGCTGAGTTCTTGAACTTCTTCCACGAAGGCAAGAAATTCCTTCAAGTCGTTCTTCAGCTCTGGACGAAGGTCCTCCTCAAGCAGTGTCCTCGTTAGCTCTGATATGGTCGTTGTACCCTCTGGATGCCTTATGTTCAGGAACAAGTCCTCCTCACAGGCCTTCCTTCTGAGCTCTTCAAGTGCTTCCATGTATGATGCCATTTTTTTTAATTGTTCCAGTTGTGAAGCTTACCTTCTTTCTCCATCGCTTTATATAGGCTTCACTTTCTCTCTGAAAGTTAATGCTTCTACAGTTTCTCGAGGTTAAGTTCTTGGTAACTGACCCCTTTCATTACTTCCTTGGCCGGTGGTAAACGTTCTTCTTTTGCATTAACTCTTCTATTTATTTCGCCTAACTCTGATTCTTGTATCATTTTATTTTTTCTTCAAACTTAGAAATTCTCTAAGGGGGAGTACCTTGTACTTCAAGCTAAGTTTTTCACACCCCAAGCTTTTTGCTTATGACAAAAAGGGGGAGTACAACCCAGTTTTTGATGTGTAAGATGTGTTAGTGTGATTTATTTTTCTTTTGGAGAATTTAAGAGTTCCACTTTTATGACCATAGATGTGTCACTGGGCAAATACAAGGAATACATTTCACTTCTTCTGAAGTGATATTAGTTTGACTCTGACCCAAAACTCTGATACCTTGTCAGTTGACTCTGAATACTTATGCGCTCTGATTATTCTATTTCATCTATGTCATAAGTTTTTCACTCTGAAATCTTATATTATTTAGGTCAGAATCTAGATTCAGAGGGAGCTAAGCTCAGAATCAAGTGGTGGCTTTAATTCAGAATGAACAAGATAAACTATTCACATCATGATAAGTCTTATTCTATATCCCTAAACTCTGAGTGAATTCAGTTTATTGTTTAAGAATTGTTCATCAAAAATCTTAATTTTGTCATCATCAAAAAGGGGAAGATTGTAAGATCAAGTTTTGATCTAGTAGTACAACTCTATGTTTTGATGATTACAAGTTAACCTTTTGATATGAACAATTATGGTACTCTAACGTGTTTTTCTGAGTGTGCTATTTACAGGCTCTGACCTTGATTCTGTCTCACACAAATCACAAGCACTGTGCATAAAGAGTGACCCAAGCAACACTTTCGCATTCTCCATGTTCACTCTGAACAGTGGGAAAGCTTCAGAACATCTGAAGTCTTACAAACTCTGATATGGACTCAGTCACCAGAAGTTATGGAGATCCAGAAGATCTAGCAACCAAAAGACTCTGAAGACTCAGAATCTCTGATGGTGTAGAAGACTCTGACAATCCAGACTCTGAAGAGTGAAGACTCTGAAATTATAATTTCAATGCGCAAACCATACACAACTTATATAACTTAATTTACTTTATTCCTACTCACCCTCTTTTATTATTTGGACAACAAAATTCCACAACCATTCCCATAATTCTATAACAGAAAACAGCTGTTTCAACATAACGAAATTATATAATTTTAGAAAACAGAAACATTCATAAATGAACATAGGTCAAGAGAACAAACTCTCCCTTGTGACTAAATAAAAGAATAAGACAACAAAGCAACAATAGGAAATAGACCAAGCAAGACCAAATACATGACACGTACTGGAGAGTGTGATAGATGGTATATAAATCACCTTCAACAAGTAGATAATAGACAAAGCGGCAAAAAGACTTTTCGAATTCACCATATCCCTTTTCACGCCCACTTCATGAAAACAACACTTCAAAAGGCAGACACCTTGCCCCTAACCTGTCAATTTACCCAAAAATCAGCAGCACCTTTACAACCTGAAACTTACCCAAAATACGAAACAGGGGAACACCACATATGCCAGATCCTTCTAAACCTAACAAAATCTTCCCTCATTGACATTCCGAATGCAAACCACACGTGTATATAACAGAAGCCAATGTCAAATCCTTTTCAAAGTTTTTCCACACAAAAAGCCCAATCACTATTATATAAAATAAAAGAAAATAAAACAAGATCACAATTTATTTATATATCAATTAAAAAAAGTTGTCTTAAAATTGGAAAATATCTTTTTATGTAAATACCATTAATTACTAACTAATAAATAATAAACATAAACTTCACTACAAAATAATTTACCAAATATAGTAAAAAATAAAAAAATCTCAAAAAAGGTATTTGATGTTCACTATATCACATGTTTTATTTTAAATATTCTTTAAATATATTGTTTGATCTATAAATATCATATTGAAAATAACTTCAAGAATTATAATAACAAATAATTATAACCAAGGAAAATAAATTTAAATTCTAGTAAATAAAATTTTACAATATACAAGTTCTAACATATTATAATTTTAAAAGTTAAATCGTTTCATTGTTGATAAAAAAATAAATAATGCTATTATAACTTATACTACCAATTTTTTAATTAATATAAAATATTTAAATTTCACTTAATTGTTTCCAAATTATAAAAAAAAGTTAATCACTAATCTTTTAATGCTATTCTAATAATAGTTATTCAAATAACTAAACTAAACTATTAGTATTATTTTTATTAAATATTTTTATATTAACAAATAAATAATTATTAAAAATAATTTCAATATCCTGGATACTTAGATTGCAACAACCATATTTAAAAAAAAAAATTGCCTAACTAACAACCCTGGCCAGATGATATATTAATTACACACGATATAACTGAAAAAAACACATATAAATTAAATAAATAAATAAATATATCAAATCTAAATAAAATTTCCTTATAACAATTATACGCATTCGATCATTTTTAATCGAATCCCAAACAAAATAAAAAACCATAAAATATATTTTAACCTTATTTGCTTTATCGAACAAATCAAAATATGAACTACTTATAAAACAAAGATATAAATAAAAATTACAAAGGTTAAATAAAATATAATGGTCCATGACTCAACATATTATCTCCCTTTATTATCTTGATCAGATGACATCTACAAATCCAGATACAATAGTCTTATAATTCTTAAAATGTAGAAAACTAAAAACTTCCAGTCCACATAGAAGGAAAATTACGGCATACAACTTTGATAACAAAATAAATTAGACAACTACAATATACAATAAACACCATACTCCATCTTTCTAAGAAATTTAAATACTAAATAGCTTACATTAGATACTTCCAACATCAACCCCAAAAAAATACAAATCTATAGTACTGAATATTACTCCAACCTAACACTCCAAGTAATTTGATATCACCTAAATCTTCCTTGCCTTCACATCAGCACAATTGTTCTCACAACCTTCATCATCATCCTTAGAAGATCCCTCAACAGACAACCTTTTGCATGGTAACAAAGATTTTCCAATAATAGAATTAGAGGCCTCACCTCCACCTTCTGTGCTTACAAAATGTTGAACAACATCTTCAGTTTTATCAAATTCAAAAGCTAAACCCCCACAAGAAATATTTGCCTGCATTCACCAAAGAATATAAAAACTTCAACTAACATACAGATAATTAAAAACACCAACTGCACTTTAGATTTCATACTAATCAATCAGCATACCACTGCCTTTTTTTCACAAAAAGAAGAAGCTTCATATGCTTCCCATATGTCATAGTAATTAAACACTATGGACCTGCCAAAATCACACACTTCATAAACATTGCAATAGTTTTCATTGACATTTAGACAGAGTCCATTATGTCCCATTGGTTCATAGAAAGAACACACATAATCCAAATCCTTCAAGTCCTAAACATCCAAACACCTCAATCAATTAGTGCATCAAACAAACAAACTTCAAATGACAAGACTATACCCAAATCTAGATTTAACAATCCATTTTCCACCAGCAAAATACCTGAATTGGATATATCACTCTAATTTCATCAATCTTTGGATACGAAGAATTCAGAAAAGATAGATCACCCACAGGTCCACCAACATCTATACCACTTGCAAGAATCCTATAAAAATATGGTTGAATACATTAATCAGTATTTTCAAATAAAATAAAATAAAATTATTTACATTTGATTAATCAAATCAAAAACTTGTTTGCATACCTGTTCTTAAACGATATAACTTCGTCAATATCAGCATTTAAGCTAATTTTAGCAGCAGGTATCAATGTCTGAAGCAAATTTGCACCTACAGCGAGTAAAAAATTTATGCACCAATTGACCAACCATCTATATCTCAAAATAAGCATAAATTAAATACAAAGCCATGAAAGAAACTGGTGTTAAAACAATCAACAAACCAGTTAAACTTACGTCTGCATTTCTTAATCTTGGCATATTGGACAACAACCACAGGCTTCTCATTGGTATGAATCAATAAATATTCAGTCACAATCCTCACACAGTCCCCAAGCACAAGAAATACAACTTTACCCCTATTAGAAATGTTATAAAATAGATGATATCAACACTTAACTAAACTAATTTTTAACATACAATTAGAAAGACTCTCTGAATAATCCCAAATATTAGAGAAATTACTTCTCATCAGATAACTCCATCATAATCATCTTCATTTCTTCCAATCCACCTAATTGAATTCTCTGAGTAGAAATAGCAGTTAACAACCCCACCATATCTGACATCAATAATCATAAAAATAAAATTACAACCAAAATAAAATAATTCTGCAAGTTATAAACATGAAAATCATGCAAATCAAGTAGTTAACTTACCAACTAAAAAATCAGTTTGAATTTCAGGACAATTAAGATCTTCAGAAGATCTAAGTGACAATCCTGACATTGGAATTAAATTGCAGTCCGACTCAATAACCTTCGTTTTCCCACTAAATAATAACCTATACGCATGCTTAGTAGCACGGAATGATCCTTTAGCAGGCAAAACAATCAAAAAGGATATCTCATACACACTGCCTTCAACAAATTGGTGAGCCCACTTACGGAACATGGCCTTCCCTAAAGATGCTTGTATTTTATCTCCCTAATTAAAACAGAGGTTAGGCAATATTATTCAACTCTAATAGCTGAATAGTAAAATATGAAAAAGCTAAATTATACATACATTTTGGTCCATAAAAACCATCTCCAAAGTAGATGGTGCTTCATTTATAAGAACAGCAGGTAAAAACCACCTACGAATAACTCTCACTTTTATTTTCCATTTGGAGCTCGGTGGGCAGAGGTCAACCACTCTATCAAATGCATTCATAATTCCCAGAAAATTAGACAAAATAGGATTTCAAATGGTAATATGATAAAAATGAGGATCTCACTTGTCTGCCATTGACACCAGCTTATAAACGACTTTCTTAAACTCTTTCCATTAAAGTTAAATTGCTAGAAAAAGTAATTTTAAATAGAAAACAACTTTTTCTGACTAAAAGGAGATACACAATTTCAAATGATCCAATATAGAAAGACCAAAAATAAATTTTGCACTGAGTGTCACTTGACTACTCACCTTTAGCAGTACCAACCTATAAAACAGTTTTCCATACAAGAAAAAGGTAACCCATGGCAGAAATGTCACAGTTAAGTACAATATGATGTGAACAATTATGGTACTCTAACGTGTTTTTCTGAGTGTGCTATTTACAGGCTCTGACCTTGATTCTGTCTCACACAAATCAGAAGCATTGTGCATAAAGAGTGACCAAAGCAACGCTTTCGCATTCGCCATGTTCACTCTGAACAGTGGAAAAGCTTCAGAAAATCTGAAGTCTTACAAACTCTGATATGGACTCAGTCACCAGAAGTTCTGGAGATCCAGAAGATCTGGCAACCAAAAGACTCTGAAGACTCAGAAGCTCTGATGGTGTAGCCGACTCTAACAATCCAAACTCTGAAGAGTTACCTGATGTCCAGAAGCAAGAAACTCTGAAGACCATGTACTTCCCTCTAAGCTCAGAATCAGAAGCTACAACGGTCAGAGGATCTGTGCTTTCCCTCTGACTCTGATCAATCAGCTTCACAACTTCCTATACGAAGCGCTCCCCTGATCAGAAGTCTACAAAATGGGTGTTCAGAAACAAGTTGAATGAGAAAGGAGATGTAGTCAGAAACAAGGTAATGCTAGTTGCTCAAGGCTACAGCCAGTAGGAAGGAATAGACTACACAGAAACATTTGCTCCAGTAGCAAGACTAGAAGCAATCAGACTGTTGATATCTTTCTCAGTGAATCATAACATAGTTCTTCATCAGATGGATGTGAAGAGTGCCTTCCTAAATGGTTATATTTCAGAGGAAGTCTTATTCATCAACCCCCAGGTTTTGAAGATGAGAAGAAGCCAGACCATGTGTTCAAATTGAAGAAGTCACTATATGGTCTGAAGCAAGCTCCCAGGGCATTGTATGAGAGACTCAGCTCATTCCTTCTGGACAACGAGTTTGTAAGGGGTAAAGTATATACAACTCTCTTTTGCAAAACTTATAAAGATGATATCTTAATTGTGCAAATCTATGTTGATGATATTATATTCGGTTTTGCTAATCAATCTCTATGCAAAGAATTTTCTAAGATGATGCAGGCTGAATTTGAGATGAGTACGATGGGAGAACTCAAGTACTTTCTGGGAATACAGGTTGATCAAACACCAGAAGGAACATATATCCATCAGAGCAAGTACACTAAAGAACTTCTGAAGAACTTCAATATGCTGGAATCTACAATGGCCAAGACTCCAATGCATCCTACATGCATTCTGGAGAAAGAAGATGAAAGTGGTGGTAAAGTATGTCAGAAGCTCTATCGTGGTATGATAGGTTCACTTCTATACTTAACTGCATCTAGGCCAGATATATTATTTGTGTTCACTTATGTGTTCGTTTCAGGTTATTGTGATGCTGATTATGCTGGAGATAGAACAGAGAGAAAAAGCACTTATGGAAATTGTCAATTTCTGGGAAGCAATTTAGTCACATGGGCAAGAAAGAGGCAATCAACAATTGCAGAGGCAGAATATATCTCAGCAGCAATATGCAGCACCCAGATGCTCTGGATGAAACATCAGCTGGAAGACTATCAGATCCTTGAGAGCAATATCCCAATCTATTGTGATAACACTGCTGCAATATCATTGAGTAAGAATCCTATCTTACATTCAAGGGCAAAGCACATTGAGGTAAAGTATCACTTTATTAGAGATTATGTACAGAAGGGCGTACTTCTTCTGAAGTTTATTGATACTCACCATCAATGGGCAGATATCTTTACAAAGACCTTAGCAGAGGATAGATTTAATTTTATTCTAAAAAATCTGAATAGGGACTTTTGTCCAGAGTGAAGATCGACCAGAACCTCTGACTATGATACTTCTTGATCAGAAGATGTCTAGTCCAGAAGGTAACTCCATCAGAGTGTATGTACCCATTGGTGCTGACTCTGAAGCTGAGACAGTAACACGTGTGTCAGTATCTCTGATGCATAGTTCCTTGTGCACGTGTGACAGTCTGTCATGATGTGTGTACATGTGCTTCTCTCCTGTGTGTGATACGTGTATTTACTGTTACTATCATGTCTTTAATTTTTAACCGTTGATCTTAAAATGCTTTTTGAATCAACAACTGTTATTTGACAAAACCCACTATACACACACGATCTCCTACACTTTCGGTTTTTACTCTCTCTCTTCTGTTTTTTCAAAAACCGCTTACTCACGATCTCTCTCTCGCTCTCTATTCATCTTTAACCTTCATCTTCTACCCAAAACCTTCAACCGCTCCAACAATGGTGAGACAAACCACAAATGAAGCCGCTGAAGAAACAAGTTTCCCCAACCTGGTTGTGGGTCAAGCTACAGGCCAAATGGGTCCTGAAGCTCCTGATCAAGGTCAAGAGCAAGTAATTCCAATTGCAGAACGGGGCTGTGCCGTTCATTGTGTGTATGCTCCTGAAGAACTTCAAGTACTGGCAGAATGGAGATTCGACCTAGACAATCTTGCTGCAAATGGGTATGACATTCGTCCTGAAGTCCGTGTTCAAGACTGGGAAAATTACTTCAACAGGCTTCGAGGACCGGTGTATGACAAATTGGTCAAGGAATTCTGGAAACACGCTGACTGCGATGACACTCAGGTGGTATCCCACATTCTTGGAAGGAGGATCATAGTTACAGAGAAATCATTCGTGAACCTACTGGGTGCAGAGTCTGCACATGGGTATCGATTTCAACTCACTGAATCGAAGCTGAAACCCAAAACGAAGGAAATCACCAACAAGGGCCTGTACACCACATACAAACCGGGCAAGACTGATTACAAGGTGCTGGACCTTCATCCCAAGCTCAGAATCTGGCACAAGATTCTGCTCAACTGTATCAACCAGAGACCAAAGGGCAGTTCCCCAGATTACATCAACTTCAGCCAGAAGGCGATGTTATTTTTCATTCAAGACAAGCAGAAGATCTGCCTTCCCTTCTTCCTGTTCTCTTACTTGAAGGAGTGTATCAAGAAGTCCAGAACTACTGCCTCCATCAAATCAGCAATCAAGTATATCCCTTTTGGGAGATTGCTATCAGATCTCTTCATTGAGAGCAACCTTGTGCGAGATCTGGTCAACGCTGGATGCATAGAGGATTTGACCACCATTGTCAGTGATGTCTTCACTGCCAATTCTCTAAAGAAGATGGGTCTGGTCAAGAAGAAAATCGCCCCAGCTCATGAAGATACATCTTCTGAAATCAGAAAGAGAAGGGTGCCTTTGAATGACTACCCTCTGTGGACACAGGCAGACAACCCAGAAGCTATTAGGTGCTATGTTGAAGACCTAAGGGCTCAAGGCTTTGAAATTGATCTAGATGAATTCTTCCGAAGACTACCGCCAGCTCCAGAGTTTGACTCTTCTCCCAAGAGGAAAGTTCAGAGGAAGATGGTCTTAGAAGAATCCGCGGAGGAATCTGATGGCTCTCAGAAGAAGAAGAATAAGGCTGACCAGCCAAAGAGGAAACATGATGAAACCATCAAGCCTGATGCTGGTGGTGATGATAACGTTGGTCCTAAGAAAAAGAAGAAACAAGTCAGACTTGTGGTGAAGCCTACAAATGTGGAACCTGCTGCTCAAGTCATCAGAAGGAATGAGACTCCTGTCAGAGTGACTCGGTCTTCAGCACGATCATCAAGTAAGTCTACTATTGCTTCTGATGATGATTTAGATACATTTGATGCACTCCCCATCTCTGCTATGCTGAAACATTCCTCCAACCCACTCACCCCTATCCCAGAGTCCCAACCAGCCACACAAACCACTTCACCAAGGTCTTCATTTTTCCAACCTTCTCCAAATGAAGCACCTCTCTGGAATATGCTTCAGAACCAACCTACCGGACCCTCTGATCCAACCCCACCTATTACCATCCAATACAACCCATTAACTTCTGAACCCATCATCCCTGACCAACCAGAACTTAACCAACCAGAACCTGGACCCAGAAATTCTGATCACTCTGTCCCTAGAGCATCAGAACGTCTGGTTGCCAGAACCACTGATACAGATTCATCTACTGCC
This sequence comes from Lotus japonicus, assembly GCF_012489685.1. Taxonomy (NCBI): domain Eukaryota; kingdom Viridiplantae; phylum Streptophyta; class Magnoliopsida; order Fabales; family Fabaceae; genus Lotus; species Lotus japonicus. The sequence goes on along the minus strand of NC_080044.1, from coordinate 64,146,155 downwards.
TATACACCTGTATCATTCCCAATCAATGTTGCTGACTCCTCCCCTTCCAACAACTCTGAATCCAATCGTAAATTCATGGAGGTCAGAAAAGAAAAGGTGTCTAGCCTAGAAGAATACTACCTCACCTGTCCAAGCCCTAGGAGATATCCTGGCCCTAGACCTGAACGTCTAGTTGACCCAGATGAACCTATCTTGGCCAATCCTTTACATGAGGCAGACCCTTTAGCTCAACAGGCTCAACATGACCCTATCCAACAAGAGCCAGTTCAACCAGACCCAGAACAATCTGTGTCTAACCACTGTTCGGTTAGATCACCCAATCCTCTGGTTGAAACCTCTGAACCTCACATTGATGCCTCTGAACAACATGTTCAAAACTTTAACATTGGCTCTCCTCAAGGTGTTTCTGAGGCACACAGCAGCAATCACCCAACCTCTCCAGACCAATACCTCTCCATAGTTCCCTACACTCACCTCAGACCCACCTCTCTCTCCGAAGCTTCTTTGATGCTACGCAACGTGCAAGGTCACACTGACCTGAGTGAGAATCCTGACTCTGTTGCTGAGGAATGGGATAATCTGAGTACTTGGTTAGTTGCTCAGGTCCCTGCTATGATGAGTCATCTCATTGCTGAAAGGGATCAGAAGATAGAAGCTTCTAAGCAGAGGTTTGCCAGAAGAGTGGCTCTTCATGAACAAAAACTGAGACATAAGCTTCTTGAAGCTATTGAAGAGGCCAGAAGAAAGAAAGAACAAGCAGAAGAAGCTGCACGTCAAGCAGCAGCTCAAGCTGAACAAGCTCGGTTAGAGGCAGAAAGACTTGAAGCTGAAGCTGAAGCACTTAGATGCCAAGCACTTGCACCAGTGGTTTTTACTCCTGTTGCTTCTGCTTCAAATCCAGCTCCTCAAGCTGCTCAGAATGTTCCTTCCAGTTCTACACAATCAAGCTCGTCCAGACTCGACATCATGGAACAACGTCTTGATATTCATGAGTCCATGCTGATTGACATGAAGCAAATGATGATGGAACTTCTGCGTCGCACTGATAAACCTTAGCTTTAGGATCTCTTCGTTTTTCCCTCTTAACTTTGTTTGATTTTAACTTCTGTTTAATTTTTAGTTCTTTTTTTATTTTGCTTTGTTCGTTTCTGATTATATATGTATATGCATATATATATATATGCATATATATATATATATATATATTTGTCACTCTGTGCTTGCAAAATATTTTCTTTATTCATAATCATCATATGTTTACATCATACATTTTCTTTTTCTAAAGTCTAGAATGGAGGATCCCTCCTCATTCTTCTGCACTCCTGGCGCTGCTCTGACCTCTTCTTCTCCAGACGATCCAGTGAATACTGGATGTTGTTGAGACTGTCTTTTAGCTCATCCCTCTCCAGAGTTTCTTCTGAAGTCTTGAGCTTCTTTTCTATGATTTCTTTCTCTTCCAGCAGCTTCAGTTCAAACTGGCTGAGCTCTTGTACTTCCTCCACAAAGGCAAGGAATTCCTCTAACGACTCTGACGACTCAGAAGCTCTAATGGTGTAGAAGACTCTGACAATCCAGACTCTGAAGAGTGAAGGCTCTGATGTTCAGAAGCAAGAAGCTCGGAAGACCATGTACTTCCCTCTGAGTTGAGAATCAGAAGATACAACGGTCAGAGGATCTGTGCTTTCCCTCTGACTCTGATCAATCAGCTTCACAATGTAAATATATTGTATTTTAACCAATTAAACATTAAACATTATTTCTAATTATAATGTTCTTCTATTGTACACTAACCAAATATAGAAAATATAAAAAGTCACAAAGAATACACAACAACATATTTCATTAATTAACAACTGCAACATAGTTGCAAACCAGTGCAAGTTACATAACCATAGTACTTAGTAACATACTTAACCACAACACCAAACTCCTATTTTACAATAGGCCATAATAACTCCCAAAATATACCCATGCCATTATCATCACACATACCACAAAAGAGAAACCACCAAACTACTAGATGACCCATAGATCAAAAGAAGCACACTACACTGGTTATTATTATTTCATACTAATATAACTACTTCTTCTCCACTTTGACATTCTTCATCTTCAGTTTAGGAACAGTTGGAGGTTTCTTACAATCTTCATCAGCCTTCCTCTTGAAAATGTTAGAAGAGCTTCCCACATATGAAGGATCACTACCAAGAGAAGGGATAAAACCACACAGGACTCAGAGGGGTCCTCAACTGCTACCTTATCTCCAGCAGAATTAACAACAGTCAAAGGAGTGGGGCATCTAGCCTAAACATCATCAAAATATATCATCAGTCAGAAATCAATTCCAAATTCCAAATAAACACAAGAAAACCCATTGAAAACAAAATTAATCTATTCAATGGTTTACCAAATTTGAAGTCTGGGCAGCAGAAATTGCCTTAAAGGCTTCTATAATAGAAGGATCATCACAAATACGCTTCACACAATAAGAGTCATCAAACTGGAAAAAATTATTAGATTTCTTCTCCACCTTAAACAGCAATTCTTTCCCTACCAATTGTTCTTCCATCAAGGGAGTAATCTCAGCAGATTTAGGATCCTACAATAATAAAATGAAATTCATTCATTATACACAAGAACAAAATATATTAAAATAAGCATTCACATCTGCCACAAATTGTGTTCCATGTTATTATTTACTTGCGGGTTATCTAATCTGACAAAAATAAAATGGATACCTTCAAATTTCCCAACATATCCTTGCAAGACTTCTTAATGAGATGATGAGCATCAGAGTCAAACAACAGAAAATTTCCAGAATCAGTGCCATCAAACACCTCAAGCTTAATCTTGTATCTACAAAGCAAAAAATTGGTTACTAAAAATATCAAAAATTCAATTAAAGTTAACACTATTCATATTTCAGGTCACAAGAACAGCACCTTGCAGAAACATCCATAACATGCTTACAGCAACCGGGGCAGAAATATAATCCATCATCAAAAGTCACAGCTTTGTGACACTTGCATGCAAAATACCACCATGGATCATCTTGCAACAAACCAACCACAGTTCCATAAACAATAAACAATCCATCCTGCAAACAAACCAGAGAAATAACCCTATTAACTTTGCACAACCAATAACCTTAAATCTGGAAAACAAAAATACCAAAATACCTCAGTAGTTTCATTCAAAGCACATATAGTTTTCTTAGGATAGTTGTTCATAAAATCTTCAAAAATTGGAACAGAAGGATTAGGAGAAATAATATGCCCCACAGGTTGATTGGCCTGCATATTAAGGCCAGATATGCTACAATAAAACAAAAGACAAATCCGAAAATTCAGAAACAAGTCAACCTAAATATTACAAATAACAAACATCTCAAAACTAACCGGTCCATCAAAGATTCAGCTTCAGCAACCTCAGGATTAAAGATAATCCTCGATGCTTTCATTACATTCTGAAGAACATTCTTACCTATAATAAAAACAACAGAAATTAAGTGGAAATCCAATATGATTATCATTCCTTGTATAAATAAAAAAAGTACCTCTAAATGACTTAAGCTTTGCAAGCTGGAAAACCACAACAGGCTTTTCCAAAGGATTAGAACTAAGGTAGTCCAATACAATCTGAACATACTCTCCAAAAAGGGCACACTCCAGTTTTCCTCTGTTAAAAAATAAAATATACACACATATAAATACAAAATAGTAACAGGAAATAAATTACAACAGAAGGCTGAAGCAAATATTCAAATCCTTCTTAAATAAAGATAGGCCATACTTGTCATCACTAATTTCAAGCAACATCATCTTTGTAACAATGTCATCCTTGACATAAGTCCTTTCCTCAGAGGTAGCTGTCAACAAACCAATCATATCTACATCGAAATATTTGGATGAGAAAATTTCAAACAAAATCTATAGCCTAGGCTCATTGTTAAAAAACACCCACCAACTAAGTATTCCGTCTGGAAGCCATCATCATTAAGTTCAGCAGAATCCTTCAGAGAAAATCCCCACCTTGGGATAATGCTACTCTCAGCTGGAATGATCTTAGTTTTAGGATTAAAAAGAATCCTAAAAGCATGATCAGTAGGTCGATAGGCACCCAAATTGGGGATCAAGTGAAAAAATGTAATGATATAAACATTTCCTTCCACGAACTGTTCACCCCACTTCCTAAACATGAGCTTCCTCACAGTTGCTTGGATTTTTCCACCCTAAAATGACACCTAATATTACATTATTATCTGAAGTACAATCAAATAAGAAAATCAATCTAAGGGACATGAAGAAAAATTAACATACATATTCAGCAAAAAAATCACAATATCACAATACTAACAATAAAAAAAACAAAGCGTAAAAGAACATCACACATACATGTTGATCCAGTAAAATCAACTCCATTGAAGCAGGTTTGTTTTCCCCAGCAAACCCATCAGCAATCCATAGTCGAACAACTCTCACTTTGATCCTCCAATTGTGATTTGGAGGGCACAGGGTCACAACGGGATCAATTGCAACAGACGATGCCATCAAAAACCAAAAACGAATTACCAATTTAAAGACACAAATTTTTGTTCTCAGAATAATGTTGAACGTTTATGCATGATATCCATTCAACACCAGTCCCTTTTATACCCATGATCAAAAGCAAATGAACCCCATAAAAGTTTTTTACTCACAAAACATTAAAAAAGTTTTCCAAAAAGTTAACACCAACAAAAAGGTAAATGACAAAGATTTCCTCTAAAAGGTTCAGCAAAAAATCACTGATCACTTTTCAACCTTTTGGTTAACACCAACAAAAAGGTAAATGACAAAAATTTCCTCTAAAAGGTTCAGCAAAAAATCACTAATCACTTTTCAACCTTTTGGCCGATTTAAAAGAAAGTCTACAAACACCTAACGAACAAAACAAGTTCAGCCATTTTACGACGTTGTACTGTGAAAGCGACCTGTCCTTTCATCAGATTGAAGCTTGGATTCTTCTGACCTTGCAACTTCTGCTTCTGAACAAGTTCCTCAGAACTTCTGAACGTCAGAGCTAGAAAAGCTTGGGTCTTCAGAACTTGAGTCTTCTGCTTCTGGACCGTTCCACTGGAACATCTGGTCTTCAGAACTTCTGACTTGAGTTCTTCAGAACTTCTTGAGAGCTTCCATCTTCAGAGCTTCTGAAGTATTTGCCACTGTTCATAACGAACATGGTGGCTTAAAGAGCTCTCTTTTTAGTAACCCTTGGTTCTTCTTCTTCTGAACGAATAGGCTTGGTCAGATTCAGAACCTGTTTGTCACAACTTAAAAAGACAAACGTTAGGGTACCACTTTTTTATTTCTAGTATTTAGACACACAATTATTAATTTCGTATCATATATAAAATTAATATTAATCTCAATATTTAATTTCATAATTTTTTATTTATATAATTTAAGCCCACAATTATCTATACTATCAATATTTTTTTTAAATACTCTACACTATCAATATTAATATCCACATTATAAATATTATATACCAAAAGAATTATTACAAAGAGCTATAAATTAACAATATGAAATTTTTCCATCATACTCAACCAAAGTAAATACAAACAAAAAATAACTTTTGAAGCATAACCTAATAAATTTTAAAACTTCAATTTAAACCAAATAAAAAAACAAAAAGTAACAAAAAGGATCCTTATGGTGCACCTGCGAAGCATTTCTGAAAAACCCTAATGTAAATAGTGGCCAAAAGTTATCCCTTTGTAGTAGTTATAGATAGATTTTTATGTTGGCTTTAATTTTTTCTTTCCATGAGTAAATTATGTGGTGGCGGCTGTGTGAATATGAATATATAGTAATAAATTCTGCATTTTATTTCTTTGAGATTGAAGTTAATGGGCATAGTAATGGTAATTAAATGAAAATTGATATAAATCAAGTTGATTAATTAATGAAGTAGTGGTTTACTAGTTTAGTTCTTCGTCCGTTAAATACGTCATGAGTGATTGAAGTTCAATTCTATACATATAGATACTGGGCAATGGAATGAGGACATAATCGATACTGTTTTTTCTAACTTTGAAGTAAATTAGATTAGGTAAGTTTTGCTGCCCTTGCATCGAAGAGAGGATCATAAATTCATAATTGATATCTTATACGTCATTGTTGAGGTGTACCCGGTCTTGAAATTGAAATTCTGTAATATACTATTGGCTTGCACTGAGGAGTGGCTTAATGTATCAAAGCAAATGTTATAATTTATCTTTCCCGATTTGATATAAAAAAAAAATGTTGATGCATTAGTAAGAGAAAGTATGGGTACAGGCCTAGAATAACAAAAAAAAAAAAAAAAAACCAATCTAATTGCTTTGATTTGGTTCGGTTCGTCGGTTTTATCGAATCGATCCAATCCGATGAACATATGGATTGAAGAAGGGAAAGTCTAGCGATCAATCCTGAAAGACTGTAATTTATCTTTCTGATATAAAAAAAACAAATATTGATGCATCGATAGGATAAAATATGGGTATAGGCGTAGGGGTCGTTTTTAGAGATGAAGATGATAATCTTTTGGCCTCAACATCGAAATTACTTCCAATTACTCATGAGAATTGCGGAAACTTTGGGAATGTAATGGTGCCTTGAAGTGGCCATTGGAGAAAAATTGTATCGCGTTGGTTTATGTCTCGCGAGGGGTGGAAGCGCCGAATACTTTACGTGGATGCGATAAATGAAGACTGCAAGTCTCTTAAAGCATCTCCAATGCTAGTTCTTAGTTCTTAGCACTATTCACGTGGGTCCGTACTGCCACATGTGCTTAAGCAACTCGTTGCAGATTTTGCTCAAACTATGAGTTCTTAGTTCTTAGCACTATTCAACCGGTCCCAGAATACCATTATATTAATATTTTTATTTCCATATAATTTTGATTTAAATTTAAATTCTAATTCAATACTTAAATTAAATGAATGAGAGAGAAAAAATTATTTTTTTATGTTAAGAACTCAAAAAGTAAAACTTCGTATATAAGAATCTAGTTCTTATTTTTAAGAACTGAGAACTCCACGCCATCCCTCCAGTGGTTAAGAATTCAGTTCTTAGTTATTAACTAAAAAATAAGAATTAATAATCTTGCATTGGAGATGCTCTTAGAGCTTCCTTCAGTTCATGTAGGATTCGGTACTATAAAAGGACTGCTAATATTTGTTGAAGTTGATGCCGTAGCTCATATTGGTTTTACTCCCTACGTTCCTTAATATAAGAACCAAGCAATCACTTCACACCCTTTAAGAAATTTAGTTAATCTAGATAATTGCATTAAATTTGTTCTCAATTTATATTAACTTTCCAAAGTTACCCTCCACCCATTATTCTTAATTTTATGCATCATTAATGCTATAGCAAGTGGAAAGAGAGAGAAATTCAATTAAGTAAGGGTATTCCTGTCTAAAATTAATTAATTCTCCACAAATTTCAAGTTGGTTCTTATAAAAAGGACCAAGAGCACTTTCTATTTGGTTCTTATAAATAAGAATGGAGGGAGTAATTTCCATGATCATGTTTGGGTTGAGAGTGCTTCTACTAGTATTTCTCCCTTATCTCAAATGATGCTAGATTTTATAATTTCTTCTGAGGTTTTAGTTAAGGCTTAAATAACCTTTTGGTCTTTAAAATTGTAAAGGGAATCAAATTCAGTCTCTTAAAAATTTTCGCATCAAGTGGATTCCTAGAATATTTTTTTAATCAAATTAAGTCCTTTGGCTCAATTTTGACCGGTCAACTGTAAGGCCCAAGTTTTAACGTTTTTGGATAAGTGAATAAAATAAAAGAGTTATTTGATTAAGATAAATTTGGGAAGGAAAAAGGTTCAGGAAAAGTCCAAGAATGTATCGAAAAACCGAAAGAGTTATAGCACGACTAACATACGCTTAATCCTAGGTCAAAGGTATTAGTGAATAGTTAATTTACGTTTTAGGACACGATGGAAACTAATTCCAAAAATCCTCAGAGAAATGTTAGAACTTCTCTTTTCCGTCCTTAAACAACCATTTCGATGCGAAATCCTGGAAAGTACGAACGTCAAATTCCAATTCTCGGAAGTTTGCCGAAACGGAATCCCTGATAGTTCGAGAAAACCTAAGATCGACAGACGATGAAGACTTTTTCTATTCGGAGCTGCAAAAGAAGATTCCACCCGCGTTCTCCTATTTCTCTCGTCAATTCTGATCTTTCTTCAGAAGGAAGTTTTCTCATCCGACGATCACTGCAAAAAGTAGTTTTTCGGGATAAACCGACTTACACCGACTTATGCCGATCTTGGATCTTCTGGTTTAATTCCAAGAATCCTATTTTGAGTTCTGGAATTCTGTCGCCAGAACCTATCTTAGAATGCGCAGAGGAACGCGCAGGAAAAATCGGAATCGCAAAAAAATCATTTTTCCGTTTTTTTCCAAAACCTATAAATAGCTTGAAAATTAGATTTTTTGCAAAAAAAAAAACCCATTTCCCCACCCCCAAAACCGCGAGTTCCTAGAGAGAGAGAGAGATCCGGATCTTCGTCGTTTCTTGCCCGTTTGCTTCACCGATCGTCACTAATCGAAGACCTCGAGGTAGGTAATCTATACTCTCCTTCGAATCGTCGTTTCTGTCCATTTCTCCTGCGACTTTCTGAGTTCAAAATTTTGAGGTTTTTGAAAAACTGTTCAAATCAGTTGATTTCAGCGTCTAAACTTCTTCCCTGCATGCTCCTGAGCGTGTTCTGCGGATTAGATTTTGTCAAATGTCGACGAAATGCCGCCGGAATCAATTTCTACCCTAAATACCCATTTTTCGGCAAAGTCGCAACCTTTACGCTCTAATCTATCGACTTGGCTTAGTGCTAGTAGGATTTGTCGTCATAAACGTCGTTGTGGACGTCCCCATCGAATTTGTTTTTCAAAAATTCAGTTTTGAAATTCTGAGCTAAAAATATTGACCAAAATACCCCTGCGACAGTTTTTAACCCGATAATTTTTCTGAGAGTTTCCCTGGCCTAGATATCGCCTAAGAATACCTAGGAATTGATTTAGATCGAAGAAAAAGTTCGAAAACCCTATTTTCTATAGTGGCCGAAACCTATTTGCTTGGGTACCGGGTCCAAAAATAATTTTTGAGTCTCTATGACCTGAGCCATTGCGTAGCTCTTTCAATTGTCGAAATTTTGGCGCCGGTTTCGTGTCATTCCGAGTTCTGTAGCTCGAGTTATGCACGTTTTAGCGAATAAAGTGTTTTTGCACAAAACTTGAATCGAGTCAAAACTCATCCATTCGGGGAAAGCCCTTTCCTTCGTGCCTAAGTGTTGTACTCTGAAGTTTCTTGAGCTTTGTCTAACTCTAGTTAGTATTGTTTCGATTATGTCGACTTAATTTGATTGATTTCTGCTTTGTTTGCTCTAAGGTTCGTTTGTGGAAACCTTGGGCTTGACTGAACAAGCTTGTGAGCGAGACCTGCACCGCGAGACTAGAACAACTCGAGGTTAGGGCAACTTACTTACTAGCTATTTCCTTGTAGGCGTCGATCAATTCGACTGGGTTATTGTGTTGATATTGAATATTGCTTGGATATTGTTTATCGCTTTATGGAAAAATGTTTTCTGAGAGGCTTCGGCCGTTTGCTGGTTAATCTAGGATGTGTTGGAATATGCTGTTTATGCTTATTGATTGCGCTGATTTAGTTATGCTATTCCACTTATATCTGTGATACTGATGAGTGAGGATAACGGGCAAGTCATGCCGAATTTTATGAGATTTTTGAGAGAGTTCGAAAGGACGAACGGAGTTCGGACCTTGTTATGTTTTAATGGATCGAGACCTTCTCAAGGAATTGTTTGGGATTATGGGATCCCTGAAACTTATAGGAAGTATTATAAGATTAAAAGAAACCTATTTTCTCAAGGAAAACTCATAAGACATTAATCAATCTCTAAAACCATTGAATAATGGTAACAACCTTAGATAAGAGCTTGGAGCTTGAATATTAGTTTGAAAGATGAGAAGGGTCGCCGAGTCCAAGTTTAGAAGAAACTTACAAGTTTCCGAGTATGTTGATACTCTTTTGCTCGATGAGCAGTTTATTGTTTGGCTATCTAAAGTTTAGCCGGAAATTATAAGTTTCCAAGTACTTCGGTACTCTTCGCTCGATGAGCAGTTTATTGTTTGGCTATCTAAAGTTTAGCCGGGAACTATGAGTTCCAAGTTCATTCTTTCTTCTTTTGATTAATTCATTTTGTCGCATAATCGACATTATCTCCGGCTTAACGGGCGCGAATCCTTATGTTCAACCCGACGGGTTGGACCGATTCGGCAATAATCGTTTGACACGCGTGAATCCTTATATTCAATCCGAGGGATTGGATCGATTCGGCGGTAGTCACTCGGGCACGCGTGAATCCTTATATTCAATCCGATGGATTGGATCGATTCAGCCATCGCCATATAAACTCGCGTGAGTCCGTGAGTTCAATCCGAGGGATTGGACCGATTCAGCGATAATCTTTCGACACGCGCGGATCCTTATATTCAATCCGAGGGATTGGATCGATTCGGCGATAGTCATTAGACGCGCGCAACGTCCGTATGTTCGACTCTAATGAGAGAACCGACTTGGCGTTGTCATTTACTGCGTGTGCGAGTCCTTGTGTTCGACCCAATGGGTTGGATCGACTTGACATGCCTATTTTTGGGATCAACGTTTGAATTGACATTGCATGCATACATGCGCCCAATATGGAATTGTTGAGATAATGCTTATTGTATTGTTGAGATATTATTCATTGAATTGTTATTAGAGCCTTGATAACATGCTAAGTATATACCTTAGGGTAGGCAATACAGAACATATAAATATATATATACAACATATATATATACATACCCCCTTATTCTTCACATGCTGTTTGTATTATCTACTATATTCCGTGAGTTGACCCTAGCGCCGTGGCTTTGTTTGTATGTTTGTGTTTGGGCGGTCGGCCTGCTGCCAGACGTTCAACAGATGATTCAAGAAGGTTCGTCGTTCGGGGAGGACCCGGAGCGAAATGACTACTACTGAGCCTTCGACGTGGACCCGGACTTCATGGAAGATCAGATGAGGGTCGAAGATAGTGGTGTAGGATATGGGTGGTTAGAGTTACTGATTTTGGTTGTCATGGTCATAGCTCTGATTCATCAGTTGTATTTTGGGGCAGGGTAGGTTTCCGACTATTAGCTTTTTGTGTGATTCTCTTCCATGAGGATCACAGGGAGTTTGTCGGGCGTAGGAAGTCTTTTGGAAGCCGTTTTGGGCTGACTTACTTTTCGGGGGACTGTATTTATAAAACTTATGACTCTATTTATGAGTCGCACTTGTTTGCCGTTGGGCAATACTTTTAGTTACTTGATGTTACTTTCCGTCACTTGAGGACACTCGTGACGATGTTTTTAGTTACAGCAAGGGTGTGCTTGTATTGTATATTAATCGCTGTTAATCGCGATTGGGATGAGACCTGATTTCGACAAGTCTTTTTATTTAAACAAAAAAAAAAAAAAAAAAAAAATACCTGCTTTTCCGCTTTATTTTATTCTTGAGTTACTAAAGTGACGCCACCGAAATCGGGGTGTAACATCAACGATCCAGTGGCAAGCCTAGTCAGTTGAGGATGACCCCATGGACTTTTTCACATCAATTTTAGTCCCTTGAAAAATACTTTAATCAATTTTAGTCCCTATTCTTCCACCTTGAAAAATATTTTTTTGTTGCCTCTGATTTTCTAGGTTTTGGAAGAATAAGGTGAATATGATGAACATATAGTTTCTTTAGGGTTTTGAATTTCTGGGTTTAAGGATTTGAGTTATGGAGGTATGGGAAGAAGGTGGAAGAGGAAGAAGATTAAAGTGGAAAATAAGGACTAGAATTGATTAAAATATTTTTCAAGGGACTAAAATTGATGTGAAAAAATCTATGTGGTCATCCTCAGCTGACTAGGCTTGCCACTGGATCATTGACCGATCAAAATTGAACAAAATGACTTAATTAGATTAAAAAATCAAATTTAGGGACCCAATTTGATTCGAAAATTGTACAGGGACCAGGTTTGATTTCCTTTACAATTTCAAGGATGAAAATAGTATTTAAGCCTTTAGTTAATGAATGAAATGCAAAACTTTCCCCTAAAAATCGTCATTTTTAATCATCTTATTTTTTTCAAAACATGCTTAATATCAAAAATTGTTTAGTAAAATAAATAATCATTTTTATAAAACAGAAAGATATATTAATCACAGTTTTGGGAACAAATCTTAAAGGGAGACATGTATAGTAGGCACGAGTGATAAGTAGCACCAAATAGTTAACCATTTCACACCGAAAGACGGTCCCGAGAATAAAAATCAAACCAAAAGTTCTACAACACAAAGAATCCAAAATCAATCACAAGTAAATAAGACCTAACAACATAAACCAACCCAAGAGTTAAAAAAGGAAAGCTAAAGAGAAAAATATCTCACAGGCCACAAGAGAAAACCAGCAGAACACCACCAAAGAAAAACAATCGACTCCAATCAAAACGAACAGGCCACACACCACCACCCCTAAGGAGGCATAGACGTATGAATCCAGACCTCAATTTGGCTCAAAACAACCTCATCAGAACAATCATACCTTATACCCAAGTGATTCCCCATCAACAGAACACTCCTCGCCCTATTTATAATATCATGCGATTCTGAAAACTCTGACGATAGAAGCATCAGTTGATTCCCTTCATTTTCCTCTACAGAAGTCGAGTCCTCAGATAAAAGACAACCATTGGAAACCCCATCTAGCTCGACCTTCTTCCCATCTCTTTTCTCAACTTTCTTGGTCTTCCCCTAGGCCTAGGGGCTTTAGCAGCATATGACTTCAAAACCGACTTCCGGGTTGTTCACGACATCTAGGAGTAATTAATCCTGCCCCAAACACAGCCATGAAAAGAAGAATCTGCACATAAGCTCCAAGAGTCACACCCAAAACTAAGTTGCATCCGCCATCACTACCCCCATTGTACATACAAGGAGATTGATTTACCATTACCTCTCCAACATCCAACAAACGTTCACCGTCAACCACCCTCTCTTCATCATGCCTTGGCACCTGAAATTGGACCTCCCCTTCAACAAATTGCACCTGTGTAACAAAAAAAACTTGCAACTGTTCCTCTACCTCAAAATTTTTTGCATGAAAAGGATATCAAAACATAACTTCATCCAAACAAGGCCTCTCAACCTAATCAAAAAAAGAATATGAGGGAGCCCCTAAGAAATCATCCAAACACACTAAGGTCCACGATACCAAGTCTAGATTTTTGTATTAAGTTATATCAAAATTTATTATTTTATATTGAATTAATAAAATTTTAATATTAATTCAATATAAAATATTTATTCATTAGTTAAATTTTTAATCATTATTTTCATGATAAAATTTTAATTTTAATCTTAACTCATTTTTATATAGATACTATTTTTTTTGTGCATCGGAAAATTAAAACAAGAAGACAAAAGAAACAAGGTTAACAAATCCCTAGCCAGGATGAGATTAAGCTCAGGAGGAGGAGCCTCTAAGCAAAGATAGGAGCACTGACAAGCTGAACCCAGACCAGCTAGACAATCAGCAGCATCATTTGCACTCCTAGGGACATGCACAAGAAGAACATTCCAGTCACGCTGAAACAAATATCTAATGTCCATCAGCTTAGATGCTAGCTCATGGAAATAGAGACGATCCCCATGGAGAGCATCCACCAACTCTTTACAATCCACCTCACAAATGACACTCCTAATATCCGCCTCCTAGAGAAGCTTGAGGCCAAGCTTTATCGCCAAGATCTCAGCCATGAGCGCGGTACCACTGCTCGAACCAGTCATAAAAACAGGAACCCAATTCCCACAATCATCCCGCACCAGCCCACCGTTAGTTTAACTTTTTTTTTCGTTTAAAAAAATGTTAAGATTAAATTTAAACTTAGAGTATTTATATATTAATTTTTAAAAATTATACTTTAATATCTAAATATTAAAAATTTAACTAATTCAATTTTAAATCTGTAATATAAATTAACGTAAAAATAATTATTGTAAATTATATTTTAATAATTTTAAAATTACTTTTCCCGTGTGGGGCATGAGACTAGTAATTGTCTATCCGTTTTTGCCTTGACGTTTGGACACTTAGCCAAGCCACCTACCAAAATCCCACCTCATAATGATGAATAAATTATTGCTACTGAGAACTGATCGGTAAACCTCTCTCATAAATTAATCGCTATAATTTTTTTTAATTTTAAAAAGTTTAAAATACTTTGCTTCATCGGAAAATAAAAGTTTAAAATACTGAATAGTTTACCATACATGTCATGTTCTCAAAAACAATTTAAAAAATCTAATAGTGGAGGGATTCCATCATTTTGTCATAATTTCTTTTATGGTAAACTTGTATAATTTATAAGTATTTTTTTGTATTTTAGGAAATGAACTAACGAGTATCATTTTAATAAATATCGCAGCATTGGGAAAAAATAAATGTGATATTATCATACAAGGGCGATATCGAAGAAAATTCCCCTAAACACCTTAGCACCATCAGTGTTTGAACTTTGAACCACAAGAGTCCCACAAAAAATGGACATAACTTTTTTTTAATGGACAGAAATTGATTTAAGTTGAATTGGCTTGGGATCAAGAAAAGTTAACCCAATCCATTCAATTGCAGTTAATATTAACTTTTTCAGAAATATATAGGGTTTAATATTTATGATATAGAAAGAGAAAAAGGAATACAATGAATATTTGATTATAATAAATAAAAAACGTTCCGACCTCAAAAAATGCCTCACACTTCCACATTTTTAGACGCTTTTATTTTTCATCATTCTCTTGTATTATTTCTTGTATTGGGTTGAAGTACCCCTCATACTTCTTTTCAATATATTTAGTTATTTACCATGACTTATTTATATGCAAAATCAAAACTTAAACAAGGCTCCCTAGAAAATGTGGCTTAATAATTTACACATTAATACAACTAGACTTGTTTAGTGGTTAAGATAAAAAAAAAGAGTTGGATAATAAATGTAAAATCAGATCAGAGAAAAATAGATTCTTATTCTAGATTTCGCTTGAGATGGATTATAGATAATGATAAGATGTGATATATATGAATAATAAGAAAAAGATAAAAATTGAAAACTAAAATGCAAATTATAGTTATACAAATTAATAATGTATTTAAATTTTCATTTTTTATTTAATGAACCTCTTTGAAAACAATTTTTTATTCTTATTAAATAGACTACTTTTAATTAGATGATAAAAGATAAAAATTTATCAATTAAATTTAAAAAATAAGATAGGATTATTTGCTTGACTGAGTAATATCACTAGGCCCTTTTGCCCCGCGTTATCCCACTAGCTACTTTCTCTATAAATACCAACAAGAGGCACTGCTTTTTCTACCTTCAATTAGCAAGCAGAACACACACACAAACAGAGCTAAATCCTAGAAAAACAGGGGCGACCTGAACTTAAGAACACACAATCATGGCAATGAACATGAACGCTCTCCTCCTTGCGCTTCTTGCTGCAACCACCTTGTTCCACGCCTCATCAGCTCAGACCAGACACGTCGTGGGTAATTCCACCGGCTGGACGGTCCCTACCAACGGTGGCGCTTCATTCTACACCAGTTGGGCTGCCAACAATAGCTTCACCGTTGGTGACACTCTCGGTAAGTCACATAAAAAATACTGTGTTTATTGTCAACTAAGAAAAATATGATTCACAAATTAAAATAGTTAATTAATATACTTTAAAAATTAAAAAAGTTTAACTGCAAATTAGTTTTAATGTATAATTTGTGTGAATCCTCAAATGACTTGATTCATATCGAACGTCTATGTTTAAGTGCAATTAGATAACCCTTTTTTGAGCTCGCAATTAGATAACCCTTAAGTGCAATTAGATAACCATAGTCGTCTGATTAAGAAAACCGACATTTAACTTCAAAAAATACAGATCCTCTAACTACAATTAAGCATATTTTGTCACCGGTTGTTTATTGCTTAGTACAATTACCCTCGAATTAGTTCATTCTCACTGCCAAAAGATTAAGTGTTTAAATTAACATGATATATATGAATTTTGTCCTCTGCCTAGAAATTGAATATAATCAATATATCATCTATGTATCTAAGATCTGTAGTGCTGATTTTATATATGAATGGTGTAGAATATTTAAGAATTTTAGACAACAAGGTGAAAATTTAATGGTTCATATAAATCAGATGGAAAGATAATGAAAATAACATTGATTGGTTTATAAAAAGGTTGATGATTTTCTGAGATGATAGAATTGAAAGTGACATTGAAAATGTGTTGTTTTGTGATGCAGTGTTCAACTACGCAACAAGTGCACACAACGTAGAGGAAGTGACAAAGACAAATTACGATTCTTGCAACTCAACATCTCCAATTGCAACTTACACCACCCCACCTGTGACAGTCACCATTAACAAAACCGGTGCTCATTACTTCATCTGCGGCGTTCCCGGCCACTGCCTCGGCGGTCAAAAGCTCTCCATCAATGTCACCAGTGGCAGCAGCACCGCCACTCCTCCTTCATCCACCCTTACCCCTCCTCCTAAGGACTCCGCCGCCGTGTCTCTTGGTGCTGCCGGAGTGGTTGCCAGCACGGTGATGACAATCGCCGCGGTTTTTTTCTTCTAGAGAGATCGTAGCTAGTATGATTTTTGTGTAATTCATTTTGTTGCTCTTGTTGTATTTCATCACAGATTCAGTTTTTTTTGGGTCATCACAGATTGTGTAATTCATGTGCAACTTTTTTTTCATCTTGCTTTAATTTTTTCTTTCCATGAGTAAATTATGTGGTGGGCGACTGTGTGAATATGAATATATAGTATAAATTCTGCATTTTATTTCTTTGCATCTGCAAGTCTTTTTGAGCTACCTTCAGTTCATGTAGGGTCCAATACTATAAAAGGACACTTAATGTTGAAGTTGATGTCGTTGCTCATCTTGGTTTTAATTTTCATGACCATGTTTGAGTTGACGGTGGTCCTACTAGCATTTCTCCCTTAATCTAAAATAATGCTAGATTCTGTAAGTTCTTCTGAGGTGTTGGTTAATGAATGAAATGCAAAACTTTTCCCTAAAAATTCATTTTTTATCATTTTAAAATATCCTTAATATAAAA